>NC_133310.1:8710336-8733572 GCF_012295235.1 Primulina huaijiensis | reverse complement strand
AAGGTATAATTCATGTTGATTCGGGAAGATATAACTCGAATTAGATCTGATTTGAGTTTCCCAAAATCACATACTAGATTGTTACCTTTTTATATGTTGATGCTTTGTTTATAGATTTATATTCAAGCATTTAAGATAGGAGAGTCATTGGCAGACTTGCCAAGCTAGACGTTCGGTGATATCGACGCATAGGAGCAGAATTGACTCCGATTGTAGACATTCGATACAGACATGACCGAAGTCTAGGAATAAGACGTACCGTCACCCCGATTGGGAGGGTAGGTGGCAGACTGTGGCGTCTTATTCACACCGAGATCCCTAGAGTTAGAGTCGAGTCGAGTCAAGATATGATTTCGATTTTATTTGCATGCTGATATTGATTTGGTTTCATAGATTATGGAACCTATTGCCATTGATTCTATTCATGAGAGTATGCTTCATGATTTATATTGTGTATATGCATGTGTACCATGTCTTATACTGAGATTTGTTCTCACCGGAGTATCCGGCTGTGGTTGTGTCTGTATGTGTGCATGATCACAGGTGGCACATGATCAGGGTCGAGACAAAGATGAGAGATCGAGATAGCGTGGAGATTACGGGCGTAGAAGAAGATTTCTAGTGGTTTCTTACTAGATATGTACTACAATGTGGTTTGTAGTTGGTATTGAACACTAGTTGGTATGAATGTACTGAAATAAGACATGGATTTATGTTTGTTGAAATGAAATGGAGATATTACTTGTGCTTGTTTATATACATTTGAATAAATGTTAAAAGCAAAAAATTTTGACCCACAATTTCTAGTAACGATCCAATTAATCCCAAGATAATCGAGTTAGAGCCCGGGTCCGCACAACAGGTGGTATCAGAGCGATAGATCCTTTAGACTGAGATAGAATAGAATGAGCGGGGTAAATTGAGTCTCTTCCTTGCTTTTGTTGTGCTAGCATGATTTATTGCTTTTCCCTATTACATGTTGTCTTGTTATCTGAGTTGATTACAACATGTAATTGCCAAACCTGAATCAGAACCGATTCTAGATCAGAGGTATATGATCAGAGGAGGGCTGAGATAGATTGTATAGATTGTGTACTAATCCGTTTGATAATTAGATATGCCTCCTCGAAGAATACCACAACCAGCCGCAGGTCAAGTGCAAGAACAGGGTAGTACGTCAGGTACTCAGATGGACGTTACTGCAACACCGATGGAGACTTTATTGAAGAGGTTTCAGTCATTTCATCCTCCGACCTTGAAGGATACTGAAACAGCAGTGGATTGTGAGAGTTGGCTAGACGATATAGAGATGCTGTTTGAATCTCTTGCCTATACAGATGAAAGAAGAGTGAAATTAATAGGGCATCAGTTGCAAGAAGTGGCGAAGAGTTGGTGGCTTACCACGAAAAGAGCATTGGAGCATCGAGGTATCGATATTACTTGGAAGGTATTTAAAGATGAGTTTTATCAACGTTTCTTTCCAGTGTCGTATCGAAAAGACAAAGGGGCAGAATTTGCAAACTTACGACAGGGGCAGTGGAACATTGAAGAATATGTTGCCAAGTTTTCTTCCTTGCTCCGATTTGCGCCACATGTAGCAGGAAGTGATGAAGCGGTCGCTGATCAGTTCATCAATGGCTTAAACCCTGACGTCTTTACTTTGGTGAACACGGGACGACCCAACACTTTTTCTGATGCACTGAACAGAGCGAAAGGAGCCGAGGCTGGATTGATTCGACAGCGAGGAGCTTCATATAGTGCTCAGAGTCAGAGACCGCCACAGCCCGCCGCCCAGTTTCCACCACCTCCTCCTCGATTTGATAGTGGAAGCAGTAGTAGTGGCAAGAAAGATTTTCTGAAAGCGAGAGGTAGACAGTTTAAGAGATCAGGGAGCAGTTCGTCGAGCTCCAGTGGGTCACGACAGAGAGGTCCTGGCCAGAGTTTAGAGTATACAGGTGTTTATTGCAGTTCTTGTGGAGGCAGACATGCGACAGAGCAGTGTCAAGGTGTGACGGGCCGATGTAATATCTGTAGACAGCAGGGACACTTTGCCAGGGTCTGTCCACAGAGAGGGGCACAGCAAACGCAGAGTGTAGGAGCATCTGGCGCAGTAGCTCAGCCTGAGAGGCAAGCTTCATCTGTTCACTCCTTTCAGCCGCCACCTGCACAGCCCCAATCCCGAGCCATAGGTGGCCAGACATTGAGCCAGCCTCCCAGACAGCAGGCTCGAGTAGTTACACTGACAGAAGAGCAGGCCCAAGATGCGCCAGATGATGTGATTTCAGGTAACTGTTTTCTTTGCGGTTATCCTGCTTATGTGTTGATAGACACCGGTGCATCTCATACTTTTATATCTGAGCGTTTTTCATTGATGCATGCTTTACCTGTCGAGTCCTTGTCTGCTGTAGTGTCTATTTCTTCTCCGTTGGGAAGTGGTCTTGTATCTGTGACTTCAGTTAGACATTGTCTACTACAGTTTGAGGGTCACGAAATTGATTTAGATTGCATTGTGCTTGGTTTAGCTGATTTTGATTGTATTGTCGGTATCGATATGTTAACCAAGTACAGAGCCACTGTAGATTGTTTCCAGAAGATTGTTAGATTCAGACCAGAGATGGCTAACGAATGGAAATTCTACGGTAAGGGTTCCAGATCTCGGATTCCCTTAGTAACTGCTCTGACTATGAGTAGATTGTTGCAAAAAGGAGCAGAGGGGTTCCTTGTATATTCAGTAGATCTACTGAAATCGAGCCCAGCATTGGCAGATCTGCCAGTGGTTTGCGAGTTTACTGATGTATTCCCAGACGAGATTCCAGGGTTACCTCCAGTTCAAGAGGTAGATTTCAGCATTGATCTTGTACCCGATACCGTTCCTATATCTCGAGCTCCTTATAGAATGGCACCTATTGAATTGAGAGAACTGAAAGAACAGCTCGAAGATTTATTGGCCAAGGGGTATATTAGACCGAGTGTATCTCCTTGGGGCGCACCAGTGCTATTCGTGCGAAAGAAAGACGGTTCGATGAGATTGTGTATCGATTACCGGCAACTGAACAAGGCAACAGTAAAGAACAAATACCCATTGCCTCGCATCGACGATTTGTTTGATCAGTTGCAGGGATCCTCTATCTATTCCAAGATCGACTTGCGATCTGGATATCATCAGCTGCGAGTCAGAGATTCAGATATACCGAAGACTGCATTCCGAACCAGGTATGGACATTTCGAGTTTATTGTCATGCCTTTTGGTTTAACGAATGCGCCAGCGGTGTTTATGAGTCTGATGAACCGTGTCTTTCAGAGGTATCTGGATGAGTTTGTGATTGTTTTTATAGATGATATTTTGGTTTACTCGAGAAATGAGACTGATCATGCTGAGCATTTGAGAATTGTGTTGCAGACGTTAAGAAATGAGCAACTGTATGCTAAACTGTCAAAGTGTGAGTTTTGGCTGAGACAGGTTGTCTTCTTGGGTCATATCATATCTGGAGACGGTATTTCTGTTGATCCGAGTAAAGTGGAAGCTGTGATCAGTTGGCCGAGACCGACTTCTGTGCCAGAGATACGCAGTTTCATGGGTTTAGCAGGGTACTATCGACGATTTATTAAAGATTTCTCCAGTATTGCGAAACCGATTACCCAGTTGACACAGAAGAATACTCCATTTGTGTGGTCTGAAGATTGTGAGTCTAGTTTCTTAGAGTTGAAGAGACGACTAACCAGTGCTCCAGTGTTGACGATACCTTCAGGTACAGGTGATTTCGTTGTATATTGTGATGCATCGCACAGAGGGTTAGGATGTGTTCTTATGCAGCGACAGCATGTTATTGCCTATGCTTCGAGACAGTTGAAGCCACACGAGACTCGATACCCAATTCATGATCTTGAATTGGCGGCTATCGTATTTGCACTGAAGATATGGCGACACTATCTGTATGGCGAGAAATTTGAGATCTACTCTGATCACAAGAGCTTGAAATATCTGTTTTCTCAGTCAGAATTGAATATGAGACAGCGTAGATGGCTTGACCTACTGAAAGACTTTGATTGCGAGATCAAGTACTATCCAGGGAAGTCAAATGCAGCAGCGGATGCCTTGAGTCGAAAGGTATGTTCCCTATCCTTATCGACGATAGGTGTTTCGAATTTAGTTGAAGATTGCTGTTTGTCTGGATTAGAATTTGATACAGATAGTAGACCGTTGCGACTTGCCAATATTCAGTGTGAACCAGATTTGATTGTTCGCATCAAAGAGGCACAAAGAAACGATCAGAGTGTTCAGAAGTCGATTGATATGGTCAGATCAGGACATATTTCTGAGTATCAGGTACGTGATCATGTTTTGTATGTGAATAACCGTCTTGTAGTACCAGATGTTTCAGATTTGAAACAACAGATACTGTCAGAAGCGCACTGTAATCGGTTCAGTATTCATCCTGGTGGCAGGAAGATGTACAATGATCTGAAGACACAGTTCTGGTGGAAACAAATGAATTCAGACATTGCAGAGTTTGTGTTGAAATGCTTAAATTGCCAACAGGTGAAGGCCGAGAGAAAGAAGCCCGGAGGGTTACTCCAGAGTTTAGCTATTCCTGAATGGAATTGGGATCACATTTCCATGGATTTCGTTACGAAGTTACCACGATCATCTCGGGGTTGTGATGCGATTTGGGTTGTGATAGACAGATTGACCAAATCAGCATGCTTCATTCCTTACAAGATGACATACCGACATGATCAGATGGCAGATATATATGTCAGAGAGGTTGTCAGATTACATGGTGTGCCGAAGACGATCGTATCAGATCGTGATCCACGATTCACTTCACACTTTTGGCACAGTCTACAGCAGGCTCTAGGTACAACTTTACACTTGAGTACTGCTTACCATCCCCAGACAGACGGACAGTCAGAGCGGACTATCCAGACTTTAGAAAATATGCTGANTGATAGACAGGCGAAGCACACGAACATCAGACGTAGACAGTTAGTGTTTGAGCAGGGAGACAGAGTATTCTTGAAGCTTTCTCCTTTCAGAGGCGTTGTCAGATTTGGCAAACGTGGGAAATTGTCTCCGCGATACATCGGTCCATATGAGATCCTCGAGAAGATAGGATATCGTGCCTATCGACTCGCCTTACCGCCTTCATTATCTGGGATACATGATGTTTTTCATGTATCATTATTGCGGAAATATATGCCAGATGCTTCACATATAATTCAGCCAGACATGGCCGAACTAGACGAGACGCTGAGTTATTTCGAGAAGCCGATTCAGATTCTTGATCGGAAAGAAAAGCAACTCAGAACGAAAACTATTCCACTTGTGAAGATTCAGTGGAGTCGTCACGATATTGAAGAAGCTACCTGGGGGACACAGTCTGATATGCGGCAGAGATTCCCAGAATTATTTCACTAATGTGAGTTCTATTTAGCTTCTGTTAAATTTCTTTCTGATATCTGAATTGATTGCCTGTGATTTCGGGGACGAAATCGGATCTTAGAGAGGGAGAAATGTAATGCCCGAGATTTGATTACTGTGGTCAGATGGTACTGAATTGATAGAATTAAGGTTGTAGGAACTCAAATGGAAAAGCCAGGCGTCGGTACAACTCAAGATCCAAAATTTTTACAGAAGTCGTGGTGCCCGAGCGGTAGAAAGAGACCGCTCGAGCGCCAATGGTTACCAAGAAAAGTTCTCGGACAGAAAGTATGGCGTCCGAGCGGTGGTTTGTGACCGCCCGAGCGCCAGGGGATAACACTCAAAGTTTTCGGACAGAACATGCCGCGCCCGAGTGGTATATTTCAACCGCCTGAGCGCCGCCTGAAATACACAAAAATTCTGAAGAAGCCACGTACGAGATTCGCATGCAATATATATATGTTATTCCCTCTCATTCTCCTCCACCTTGCAACCAGCACCACCGAGAGAAGCATTTAAGAAAGCTCAAGATCCTCACATATTAGACATTTGATTGTGAAGAATCCAACCATCCGATTTTCGATCCGAGTTTAGATTCTTGTTCCTCGCCTTAAGAGCTATCAAAGGATGTAAGTTTTCTTTACTTTTCGGCATGGTTTGAAGTTTAGATGTTGGGGAAATTGTGATATGATTCCTATTATGTGTTGGTATTATAGTGGTAACTTTATATTCGATACTGGATCGAAGAAATGATATCGTATGCAATTTATATGAAATTCCAACATGTATTGGGTGGAAATTATTCAGATTTTGAGATCTTGATATATAGATTGTGATGGTTGTGAGTTGTAATATGGATTATGTTGCGATTTGAGTTGATCGGTATTGAGAAATCACGCCGTTATGCCGTCGAATTGTATTGAGATTGAATAATGAATTGTACAAGATTTGCTTTGAGTAGTGTCTTGATAGATTATATCTATACATTGCCATTTCAGAGTTGATATTATCAGATTCGAAATCGAGACTTCGACTACGACAAATACTGTACAACGAAAGGTATAATTCATGTTGATTCGGGAAGATATAACTCGAATTAGATCTGTTTTGAGTTTCCCAAAATCACATACTAGATTGTTACTTTTTTTTATGTTGATGCTTTGTTTATAGATTTATGTTCAAGCATTTAAGATAGGAGAGTCATTGGCAGACTTGCCAAGCTAGACGTTCGGTGATATCGACGCATAGGAGCAGAATTGACTCCGATTGTAGACATTCGATACAGACATGACCGAAGTCTAGGAATAAGACGTACCGTCACCCCGATTGGGAGGGTAGGTGGAAGACTATGGCGTCTTATTCACACCGGGATCCCTAGAGTTAGAGTCGAGTCGAGACAAGATATGATTTCGATTTTATTTGCATGCTGATATTGATTTGGTTTCATAGATTATGGAACCTATTGCCATTGATTCTATTCATGAGAGTATGCTTCATGATTTATATTGTGTATATGCATGTGTACCATGTCTTATACTGAGATTTGTTCTCATCGGAGTATCCGGCTGTGGTTGTGTCTGTATGTGTGCATGATCACAGGTGGCACATGATCAGGGTCGAGACAAAGATGAGAGATCGAGATAGCGTGGAGATTACGGGCGTAGAAGAAGATTTCTAGTGGTTTCTTACTAGACTTGTACTACAATGTGGTTTGTAGTTGGTATTGAACACTAGTTGGTATGAATGTACTGAAATAAACATGGATTTATGTTTGTTGAAATGAAATGGAGATATTACTTGTGCTTGTTTATATACATTTGAATAAATGTTAAAAGCAAAAAATTTTGACCCACAATTTCTAGTAACGATCCAATTAATCCCAAGATAATCGAGTTAGAGCCCGGGTCCCCACATAAATCAACCCTAACCATAACCTCATTAAGTGGCCGCCCCTCCCCTCCATCAGCAGCCCCTCCCCTTCGAATTTTACAGAAAAAACCAGCAGCCCCATCGGTTTTCCTCCATTAATTTCAAGCAAGCTTCCTCCCTGCTCTTCAGGTGCTTCTCCGACGTGCGTATCTTTAAGTTTGTAAGCATAAACACGATAAGGCAAACTTCACGTCTTTTTTTTTCTTGTCATTCACTCCATATGTAGGCTGATGTGTGTGTGTGTACATAGGGACTATAGATCTTCCATGCTTTGTTGTTTATGCATTGGTTTTTCATGGATTTGTGCATGCTCTTTTATGCAAACTCACGTTTTCTTGCATGATTGTGTAATGGGGCTGCCTAACTGCATGTTATGGGTTGTACACGTCGAGTAAGATGCGGATCAAGGTGCTGGTGTCGAGGGTTGCAAGGTTTAGGTGAAGGCCGAAGATATGATCCTAGGCGGCTAGGGTTTTCGAACCGTTTTGGTGAAGGGTAGGGTAGGCTCGGCTGTGGGAGGGCTGAACCAGGCCAAGGTGCGATCCAGGAGGGTCAACCGAGGTCTAAGGGAGGTCCATAACTAGCTGGTCTAGGCTAGAAGGAGGTGGATTGGTTAAGGGTCGGTTGTGCTTCGATTGGGGAGCGGTCGTGCATGTTCTTAGGGGTTTGAGTGGTGCGCCTGCATGGGGCTGAGGGCTGGGCTTAGGTCGGTCCAGTAGGGTCCTAAGGTGGGCTAGGAAGGGTTGGTCCAAGGCTGGTTTGAGTCGGTACAGCGTAAGGTCGATAAGTTGCAAGCTTAGTGTACTAGGATTTTGAAAATGTTTTGCGCAGAAAATTCCAGCAACATTTGGCCATGTTTTCGTGGGTCTTAGTGGGCTGGGACGTGTAGTTTTAGGGCTGTTGGGTAGTTTTAAGACATGATTCGAGTTAGGAAAAAAATTTGGTTTAGTTTCGGGTTGATTCGGATTAAAACCGGGACCCCGATCCAAGTTTTAAAACGAATCGAATAAGTTTTGAAACGAGCTCGAGTTTATATCTAAGAAATGCTTATTATTATGTTTTTAGGTGTTTTAAGGAGATTGGTTGGATTTGGGTCGAAATTTTGAGGTCCATGGGTAAAATGTTAAATAAGGGTTTCTAGGGGCAAAATAGTCATTTTGCACCCGAGTCGAGTTTTTAGTCCCAACAGCGCCCTAAACATGATTTTTCATGTTTTTAAATGTTATGTTATCATGAACATGATTTTTACGTAATTATGAAAAATACGTTGCATGCTTGATTTTAAGAAAAATTTACATATATGTATGATTTTATTAAGTGATGAATATGATGACATGTTTTGAATGATGAGAGTTGGTTGTGATTAATATGATGACACGATGACATGTAAGGCCAAGGCTCAATTGATGGGTAATGCTGTCGACGATGTCCCCGTCGCTGTGTACTACGGTTACACGTAAATGGATCCATTGACTGACACGATGAAACGAAAGTCACGACTAATGAACAGAATTCAATTAAAAGAATTAATCCCGTATATGATGTTATGTTGAGATATGTTATTGACACTTGTGTTTTATTATGTTTAAATTTACGCTTTAAAGGTCATGAACTGTATTTTTATTACGGTACTTTCCACTGTTGTATGCTATGTATATGTATTTTTTATAACGTTACAGGTGTGTTGAGTCTTTAGATTCACTAGGTGTGAATGATGCATGTGAGCGCGTCGATGAGGAGGCTGGAGGTACCGAATTCTGAGGAGGCAGGGCTGGGTATGCGCACATGACCCGAGGATCATACCTTCCGAACATCACGTTTTTATGAGTTTTTGAGTAGACATGATCGGTTTTGTACGTTGGTTATGATATGTTGATGATTTTCAGGTTTTACTCATTTTAGTTTTACACCCCTTATTGATTGCTGAGTTGGCAAACTTTTAAACTGCGGTATTTTTAATTGTCATTTGATTACGATTATTTTCGAATGTGTATTTTCCAGTAGTCTTGCATGCATGCGTGAAAGTAATTGTCACGAGCTTCTTAAAAAAAAAATTAGCAGTATTTTAAGTAGTAGAAGTTTCAATATATATAGTGTTATTTAAACTTCAATTTTTTATTTTATACTAAAAATTGACAATTATACCCTTTAATTGATTGATTTTACTTTTGTTAAATTTATTAGTAATTTCAATTCTAAAATAAGTTATCTAAAATTTTACTCAAAATATTATTTTTCAATTTTTTATCATTAATAAAATGTAAAAAATTTTAAAAAACAAATATTAGAAATCATTTTTAATTTTATTCTCATTTTAATTTATTTGACTTTCAATATTTTGAAGGAAGTTGAAATGTCCTAACTTATACATTGCTTTTAAAATTGGATTGAAATTTTTTTTCCCTCAAATAAGGTTTCAGTCAAAATACATAATATATACAATTTTATGAAATTGCACCATTTAAAAATAATCCAATCAACTAAATACTTAAAATTTATAACTGCAGTAAAAATCATAAAATCGTTAATGTTAAATCAAACCTAAAACTAGCATTTTTTCAAAAATAGTATAAAAATCTTAAATCATCTCCAAAAACACTCTTGCGCATAAAATTCATAAGAGTATTTAAAATACAGTTAAATCAACAACTGTACGGAAACTAGGAAGGTCCTCGGGTTTTAATGCACCTTCAGTCCAGCCAGTTCAATCATCCAACCCTTGTGTCTCCACAGAAATATCCTCACCTGCATCATTCACACGTAGTGAGTGAGTCTAATGACTCAGCAAGCCTTAGCCATAGTAACAAGTAATATGTGTACATCATCATGCAACAGTGAAAAATACTTTTAATAAGATAGTTTTGATATAAATATGCACAAACTTAAACATTTTCATTCGTCATATAATTTTCATTTCATCATATACATATACATTTCCTTTGGGGCGAAATAAGTTCAATAATTGTGACCATCCTTCCATCTTTCGGTCGATTGATCAATCTCAGCTGTAACCATGGTACTAGGCGGCGGGGCAGCAGTAACCACTTTCTCGTTCTGTGCCTTAGCCTATAGTTGGCGGGGACACCAGCAACCACTTTTTCGTTACTTGGCTGTGGCCTATGGAAATCTGGTATTGGGTTCCCTCGGGGCTTTGTCCCGTAAACGGGTTCCACTGAGGCTTTGTCCCTCAAGAATTCTCATTTCTTTACCATCACAATCAAATTACCTCATTCAAAATAGTTTCACCATTTACATCACTTTATAAAAGTACATGCATAAATATCATTTTCTTTTAAACCAAGCATGTATCACGACTTTTAGTATTTAACATTTTACATCATAAAATTCCATAACTTTTTAAAATAAACATTTAGCGTTCATTACAGTATCCAGGACACTGTCAAGACTTCTAACATTTACAGGTTAAAATGACCGTTTTACCCCTGAAACCCTAATTTTCTCAATTTATCACTGCACCTTAAAACTTCGACCCGAATCCATCCAAAATTACCATAATACCTTAAAACACGCACATAATCATTTCTTAGACGTAAAATTAAACCAGGATGACTAACTTTCGTAATTCGTTTTAAAACTTGGACTGGAGTATCAGTTTTAACCCGAATCATACCGAAACTGAACATATCTTTTCCTTACTCGAACCAAGACTCGACCAGCCGCTTACGCTCCAACCTAGCCTCGACCCAGACCCTCACAACAGTCCCTGAACCTGCTGCACCCTCAAGAACATAAGAGTCCCACGAGAAACCCATCGACCATGGGGCACACTCGAACCAACCGAGCCTAGCCATGGACCAGTCCCTATTAGCCTACAACTAGACCACCCCAAGACCCTTTTGGACCATCACGACTCAGCCTAAAACCTACACATAACCCCTGCCCGAACCACGCTCGAAATCTCCAACCCGCGTGCATGGATGATCGCGCGGCTAAGCCGCTTGGCTCCGACCTTCACCCACGAACCATGTACGACTCCACCCATCTAGGACCACGACACAACCCTCTTGGGATCCCTGGACGCAGCCCAACCATCGCACACGGCCTGAACCCTCCATGCACCAAAACCGAACCCTAACCCATGGAAAACCCTAGATTTTGTGTAGTTCCTAGACCCTTCCTTTCCAGCCCCTTATATATAGCCCCATCTAGGATCCCTTGACAGCCCCTAAATCATACCCACATTATCCCTTACCTAGCAGCCCATTAAGCAACATCTAGATTATGAGTTTCAAGACAAGAAACCAAGTTTTTCCATGTATATATAATAAAAACGAAAATAATACAAAGGATATCAGATTTTTCATGCAAACATATATATTCACACGTATTATGGCATGAATGATGAGAAAATAAGGAATAAGGCGTGCCCTTACGTGATTCACCCATGAATATTCAAGCCTTGACACGAGAGAACGTTGACAGAGAGACAGGGAAGACCTTTATGCGTTTTATTGCCTTCACAACCAACATGTAGTTGCTATAGGGACGTGTGTGTGCGTGTGGCTGCTAGGGAAGAGAAATCCTATGTTTCTTTTGTGCTTAGGGTGAGTTTTGTGGGTGTATAGGGCTTGGAAGCCAAAGCTTTGAACTTAAATAATTAATAAGGTAAACAAAAAGGCCCAATAATCTTAGTATAATAGGCCCATTTGGCCCACTAATACATAGAAACATATCTCGTTTAAGAAAGTTTTCGAAAATATTAACTGAGCCTCTAAAAAGTTCTTATTTTAGTCAAAAATCTATTACCAGTTTAAAATATAACTCAACATGTAAAAAAATCACAAAAGACCCTATTTTCATATTTACATATTAAATATATCATATATTAAGTAATTAAAAACAATCATTTAATAAAAATATTTTTCCTTTACAGTCCCCTGTCTCCGTTCCTCATTCGCGTCTCGAATAACCCTTGAAAACCATGATTTATGCATTCTAATAGAAAAACCCTACTTTAAACATGCCTACCACATTTAATTAATACAATCAAAATAATTTAATTATGTATTTTTCATTTTTTTTAGATTTGTATTTAGTTGGATTACATCATCGCATTTTGGACCTTACAGAAGTTATGTTTTTTTATTATATTTTTATTTCTTATTCCATTTATACTTAATTTTTTTATTACAACTTAAAAAATTTATTTTTAATTAATAATAATATTTTATAAACTATATATAACTACTAATAAATTTATATTTTAAATAAAAAATTATATATAAATTTCATAGCTAATATATATTTATTTATTAAAATTCTTCAAAATAAAAACTAGAATGATTTCAAAAATAAAAAAATAAAAACCAGAATAGAAACTGTGTCAATATGAGGATATATCACGGAATATAAAATATAAAATAACAAAAGAAATCTTAAATTTTATGATATTTTTTGTTTTATTCCTAGCTTCAATAAATATTTGGCAAATCAAATTTTTTACATCCTAATATTTTATTTATTTTCGTGAAAAAATTAACCAATATTTTGTATATCCATGACAAAACACGGATAAAATATAAATAATATTATGTTTTGATTTCAAAATATTTTTTTATTATTTTTATATTATTTTATCATATTTGTTAGGATCGTAAAAGAGTTAAGAATGATAGTTGAATAAACTCTTTAAAATTTTCTTCTAAATTTGAACTTGAGCTGACATTAACAATTGTTAGTTATTAGTACATGTTTATTGACCAGCTAGATGTTGGTCCCACGTGCGGAATTTGAGATAATAAAATCCGAAAATAAAGAATAAACTGGACACCGAGATTTACGTGGAAAACCCCTAAAAATTATTAGGGTAAAAACCACGGGCAAGATGAAAAGAATTTTCACTATAATATTTTTGTCGTGTACAACTCACTCACTGTGTTTCCAAAGAGAACACACTCTCTTAATACAGGAGAACAAAACACCTCACAAATATTATAGAACTAAGCACTCAAATGCTATTAGATGAGAGAAAACTCGAAGAAGGGATGATTTCAGAATGAAGGGGGAGCTCTATTTATAGATCCTCTTGTCAATGTGAAGACGCGTATAAAACGCGTCTTCTGAAATTTCCGTCTGAAACGCCTTATTTTGACAATTATAAGCATCCCACGTTTTTTTTAAACATTTCCTTTGACTGGTCCCACCTATTAACTTTGCCGACATTTCTCCCACTTGGAGATTTGATTGAGAATCAAACACATCTCCACACATCCTTTCAATCTTGCCATTCCCTGCTGCTTACGTTTCCGCTAGACCACTTGAGGATCTACACCACTCAAATTTATCAGTGTTCACTGGCTTGGTCAAAAAATCAGCTATGTTGTCCTTCGTATGGATCTTCTGCATATCCATACTTCCTTCTTCTACTACTTCCCGCACAAAGTGAAATTGTACTCCAATGTGTTTCGTCCTGGAATGAAAGGCTGGATTCCTTGCGATGTGCAAAGCACTCTGACTATCACAAAACAAAAGAACATTCTCTTGTTTGTGCTCGATCTCCTCCAATAACCTTTTAATCCATATTGCCTCCTTGCAAGCTTGAGTAGCTGCCATGTATTCTGCCTCCGTCGTAGATAACGCCACAACTGTCTGCAGTTTTGAAACCCAGCTTACTGCTCCTCCTGCAAGTGTAAAAACATAACCAGTAGTAGATTTTCTCTTATCAGGATCACCTGCATAATCTGAATCAACATAGCCCCTGAGTGTAAAATCCGATCCTCCATAACATAATGCAGCATTCGAGGTACCCTTAATGTATCTAAGGATCCTCTTGACAGTGCTCCAATGCTCTCGTCCAGGATTCGCCATATACCGACTAACTGCTCCCACTGCTTGAGCAATGTCCGGTCTTGTACAGATCATAGCGAACATCAAACTTCCCACTGCTGATGCATATGGTACTCGAGACATCTCCATCCTCTCTGCTTCACTGCTAGGACACATATCTGAGGATAACTTGAAGTTAACAGGAAGAGGGGTAGATATTGGCTTTCTATCTTGCATGTTGAAGCGTTGCAAGATTTTCTTCAAATAATTTTTCTGGGAAAGCTAAATCTTTCTGTTACTTCTGTCTCGGTGAACTTGCATCCCTAGAATCTTGTTTGCAGGTCCCAAATCCTTCATATCAAATTCCCTAGCCAATTGTGCCTTCAATCCTTGGACCTGATCTTTGTTGGGGCCTGCTACCAACATGTCGTCCACATACAACAGCAAAATGATATAATCGTCACCAGACCTCTTGAAATACGTACAAGGGTCTGCACTCAGTCTGTTGTATCCAAGGCTCATGATATAGGAATCAAATCTCTTGTACCAACACCTCGGCGCCAGTTTGAGACCGTACAGAGATTTGTTCAACCTGCAAACCAAGTTTTCTTTGCCTTTTTCCGCAAAACCTTCTGGCTGGAGCATATAGATTTCTTCTTCAAGATCTCCATGAAGAAACGCTGTTTTCACATCTAGCTGTTCTAGATGTAGGTCAAACACCGCACACAATGCCAGCACCACTCTGACTGTTGTAAGCCGAACCACAGGAGAAAATATCTCATTGAAGTCAATGCCTTCTTTCTGAGCATACCCTTTTACCACCAATCTAGCACGATACCGCTCAACTTGGTTATTGCCATCACGCTTGATCTTATAGACCCATCTGTTTCCAATGGCTTTCTTTCCTCGTGGTAGTGTAACAAGATCCCAAGTTTTATTTCTGTCTAATGCCTCCAACTCTTCTTGCATTGCTATCATCCACAAAGATACATCCGAGCTTTGAGTAGCCTCGTGGAAACTCGATGGCTCACCATCCTCTGATAATAGACAATATGCAATATTGCTTTCAGTGACATAATCTGAAAGCCAACCTGGTGGTCTTCTGTCTCGAGTTGACTGCCTCACATTGGAAACTTCAGACTCAACATGTTCTTGTTCTTCGTGCTCTGGTACTGCTTCACAAGAAACTTGACCTTCGTCTGTCTTATTTTCCACCTGAAAAATAGTAGTTTCTGAATTCGGTGTGCCTTTGTCTCCCTTTACTTTATCTTCCTCGAAGATAACATCCCTGCTGATGACAAGCTTGTGAACAGTAGGATCCCACAAGCGAAACCCCTTTACTCCATCAGCATATCCTAAGAAGATACATTTTCTGGATTTTGAATCCAACTTCGATCTTTCTTGCTCATTGTACAGAACGTACACAGGACTTCCAAATGTATGCAAATGAGAATAATCTGTCGGCTTCCCGGTCCACATCTCCATCGGAGTCTTCAGATCAATCGCCACTGAAGGAGAACGATTGATAATATAACAAGCGGTTTTGACTGCTTCTGCCCAAAATGACTTTTCTAGACCTGCAGTCCTCAACATAGCTCTTGTTCTGTCCAACAAGGTTCTGTTCATCCGCTCCGCCACTCCATTCTGTTGAGGTGTGTAAGCCGTCGTAAACTGTCTTTTGATGCCCTCATGTTGACAATATGCATCAAATTCGTCACTGGTATATTCTCCTCCATTGTCAGTCCTCAGACACTTGATTTTCTTTTCTGAATCAAGTTCAACCCGCGCTTTGAAATCTTTGAAGATCTGGAAAGCATCTGATTTCTTCTTGATTGGATACACCCAACATCTCCTAGAGAAATCATCAATGAACGAGACAAAATATCTCGCTCCTCCTAGGGATACAACCGGTGCTTGCCAAACATCCGAATGAATCAGCTCCAATATGCTTTTGCTCCTGGCAGTAGAAGTGCCAAACTTTAATCTGTGTTGTTTACTGGTAACACAATGCTCACAAAAGGGTAGTGACACTTTTGTAAGTCCCGGCAACAGCTTCCGTTCTGAGAGAATTTTCAACCCCCGTTCTGACATATGCCCAAGCTTTCTATGCCATAACACTGTTAATTCTTCTCCTGAACCATTTGATGCAACAGCTAGTTCCGCCTCCTTGTGTGTTTCTCCCAAAAGTACATACAGATTTGCAGCAACCTTTTCCGCCTTCATAACCACAAGCGCGCCTTTCACAATTTTCATGATCCCGTTCTCGATCCGAGTTTTGCACCCGATGTCATCCAATTGCCCCAAGGACAAAAGATTCTTCGTCAGTCCTTTCACATGTCGTACCTCCTGTATGGTGCGAATGGTGCCATCAAACATTTTAATTTTGATAGTACCGACCCCAGCGATTTCCAAGGCATGATCATTTCCCATGAATACAGATCCTCCTGAGACTGGTTCATAATGNCAACCTATCTTCCTTATTCTTGCGTCGGTTTTCTTCTCCGAGAACCGCAGTTAAGACATCATCTAATCTTAGAAAGCCCATAAGAATATTGTTGGTAATGTTGATGATAAGTTGATCATATGAATCTGGTAGACTTTGAAGTAGAAGCTCCGCACGTTCATTTTCCCCTATTTTATGCCCCATGGAAGTGAGTTGGGCAAATAGGGTATTTATGTGTTGATATGGTCGGTCATCGATGAAGATTCTGCCATCCGAAGAGTATAAAGCCTTCTCTTTAAGAAAATCATGTTGTGTAAGAACTTGACCTCGTACATCTTCGTCATAGTATCCCAGATAACTTTTGCTGTTTTTATCTCAGAGATACTTGACAATACTTCGTCTGCTATAGCCAAGTGTAAATTGGCAACAGCGTTATCATTCATCTCATTCCACTTTCCATCATCCGTAATTTCCACCGGTCTATCTCCAATAGCCTCCAAGCAACTCTTCTTTCTTAAAACTACTTGTATCTTTATTTTCCACAGCATAAAATTGCTTCCGTTGAATTTTGCTATCTCGTACCTGCCCGCCATTATGTCTACAACAATTTAGTAGACTGGACAAAATAATCCCGTCTTAAATAAAGAATCTCAAAAAAATCTTTTCTGATGTGGAAGATCAGTCTAGGCTGCAACCACAGAGCATACTTTGAATTTTAATAAATTTTAAAACAAGGCTCTGATACCACTTGTTGGTCCCACGTGCGGTAATTTGAGATAATAGAACCCGAAAATAAAGAATAAACTGGACACCGAGATTTACGTGGAAAAACTCCTAAAAATTATTAGGGTAAAAATCACGGACAAGATGAAAAGAATTTTNATTATAAGCATCCCACGTTTTTTTTAAACATTTCCTTTGACTGGTCCCACCTATTAACTTTGCCGACACTAGACACAATTTGACTACTGAAGAGGTGGTTTTTCAAGTGCAGTAGAGTTCGACTGAACTAATGAATCAATATATAGTTTCTTAAATTGTCTTTTAACAAGATAATTAGATAGATATTATAAACAAACAGAAAGTAAGTAACTGTAAGTAAATGACACGACATATGGAAGTTCGAAGGCAACATCTCTCTACTTCTCATCTTCTTGCACTCAAGAAAGTAATTCGCAAAAGGATTTTGGTTTTGCAACGCTTTGTAACAACTCATTTCAGTTAAGACTTATTCCCTTCCTATATTAAAACTCTTAGTATATCTACAACACAAACACAATCAATAACTATCCATTGAACTCTAAGTTCTGACAAAAACCAAAACATAACTCTCTTAAATAGATATTTTGAGCAGCTTGAGTTCGTTGAGTATTTCAAATTATCCTTAATGATTATATATATAAATAAGCACGAGTTAGAGTGAGAATCTTGATATTTGAAAGAATACGAGTGTTGAGATTTTGATTGAGGTTTCTTTAGTCTTAAGTAATGTCTTTATATACTTAAGCTTATTTCAAAAGTCATATATATATCAACGAAAATTTGTACTTCTAGCGACAAAAAAACAAGTTGTCTCATTTTCCTTCATAGTTGGCCACAATTAATGCACTTTGGTATGTATCCATATATATCCATTAACGATTTTCTAAAAATTGATTAATGAGAGAGTAAACAATGAGTGTATCTTTGTCTTATTATGAGACGTTCTTGAACAACTGGAAATATTGGTTATTGCGCATTGATTGGTCCATATTCTTAATTTTCTAACTGGTATAGAGATTTATTAAATGAGAAAGTGTGAAGATCCGAATTTTCGAAGCAAATCTGCTCGGAAAGTAGCTCAAAAAGGAACCGAAGCAATGCAAAACCATAGGAATTGAAGAGACGTTGCTCGGAAGAGAAAACGCTCAGCTCAAAGAAGCTTATTGAAGAAACCCTCAGCTCACAACCTAAAACTCTCAGCTCAAGCTAGCTCATTCATTCTTGGAAGAAAACCCCTAGCTCACGAGCTTAAACCCTCAGCTCAAGGAAGCTCATTGATGCATGTCCTAAAGGAAACAAAAGTTCAGCCATAAGAGGAGCTAAAAGTTGGACATAATCAATGTGTAAGAAGTGACCATTGAGTACACCAAAGTGACATTTAGTTTTTGGATAAACTTTGACAACTTGGAAGCCATTTGGACCATCATCCTTGGGCATATGGAAGGGTGGTGGACGGCTGAAGGAAGGGTATGGGAAGGGTCATTTTTCAACCTATAAATACCCTATGTGTTATAGCAAACAACACACTCAAATCTCCCCTCAATTCTCTCCATATTTCGGCCAAGGCAAGGGAAAAAGGAGAAGTATTTGTGCGGCTATTCGTGGTCAACAAAATATATGTCAAAGTGCTGCTAAATTAACTCCATACGTTGCACAAGAAATAGGCGAAGTGCTGCCCAAGATTCGGCTGAAACGACGTCCAAGATGCAAGCAAGTTTGAACCCTAGCTTTCGAACCAAGGGTAAGTGGGTTTATATGTTTTAAAGATTATGCATGTTTTAAAAATACGATCATCTATTGCATATATTGTATAAGTATGGTGTTCAAAATCACTAAGTTGCTTCAAGTGTTTCATTATGTTTGTTCGTTCGTTTGTGCTCTTCCATTTCGGCTACGTTCGTGTCCTTTTGTCCGAATTGATCCGTATCCGAATGATAAGTTATAAGTTTGAATCTGATAACGATTTATCGAGAAAACCTGTGAGGGAAAAGGCCTCAGAGAGAGCCTGTTTATGAGAGAAGGTCCCAGAGGGAGCCTGGATGCGCGAAAAGGCCCAGAGGGAGCCCATTTACAGAAGAAGGCCCCAGACGGAGCTCAAGATCAAGGATAGCCCATGATCATTATCATCTGTTTGTCTGATAAGTTGTGTTCTGAAATGTTTTGATTCGAAGTTCCGATTTGCTCTGTGTCTGATTTCTGTTCATCCAACTTTGAAGCTCTGATGTGTTCAGCGTTTGATTTCTGTTCGTATGATTCTAATATAGTATGCTGTGTAAAAAAAGAATGTTTTAAAAGTATTATGTATCAAATGTTTTCCGGTATTCGACCGGTCTCGCTTGCTGAGTGTTTCCCAAAACGCTCATCCCCCCTTACGTCCCTCTCCAGATGAATGAATAATAGGTAGAAAAAAAAAAAGCAAGAGCAGATCCGGGGCTGGTAAAGAATGAGAAGGAAGGAATTCAAGTTATGGAAGTTCAAGCCCATTAGTGTTCCTTTGTCTTTCTTCTTAAATGTTTGTACTATTCGCTTCCGCAAACTTTGTATTTTTCTTTTCATGCAAAGACAATGAAATTTTATGAAATAGATTTGTATTTGGCTAATTGCTACGAGGCTTATTGTTATTTGATTAACAATGCCTGATGTCAACGACGCCTCAGTCTCGAGGCGTGACATTTAAGTGGTATCAGAGCCGACAGGTTTATAATCCAGATGGAAGTTTCGTAGACAAAATTTGGTGAAGTTAAATTTTGGCAAAAGCCCATGCCTTCCCATCCAAATCATTCTTATATATCACAATCATCTCCATTTGTTTAAATCTTCAAATTTAAGTTGTCACCATAATTGGATGGCTTATACTTTCGCATAGATTCTCGAAACTCAATCTTGTCAACTGCTTTCAATCTTTGCGAAATTACCCCTTCTTTCCACTTTTGGAAAATCCCATTCTGTTCAATCCAAATACCTTGATTATCTGATAATGAAACTTTGATCCCTTTCTCATTCGATATGTATTGGAAATGGCCGCTCCTCGTACTCGTGCTCAAGCCGTCCTTCGCATGCGTCAACTTATTATTGAAAACCAAACGTGAGAGATTGAAACCCTAGAGGCTCAACTCGCTAGAGGAAAACAAGAGAAACAAGAACTCTTGGAGACTAGGAACCTGCTTCAAACTGATGTACAATGTCTCACCCATCATCTTGATTGAGCAGAGAGCCAGCTCACCCGAACCCTACGTAACCCATCTCACGTGGTACGACTAGTTTCCCCTAACCGAAAGTTGATAGTAGGGATTGAAACTGAGAAGGATCTTGGTAACCGCTCTCATCATCAACATGAAGACCTTGCTAGCAAGCAAGAAAATTATATCGCCAAGCTTCATGGCGCTATGAATGGACTGCAATAACAAAATAACTATTTGTACCTTGTCGTGGAAAACATGAAAGAAGAAGAAGAAGTACCTATAGATGTAGTGGAAAAAGAGCAGTGATGATGGAGAGATGATAAAGTAGGCTAGACTGGTATTATGGTTATATGATACGAAAAGAAAGAAGTGTAACATTTCTTTGAGAATGTACAAAGATAAGTTAGATTATATTGGGAATGTACCTATCAGATATAAATTGACTTATATTTTTGGGAATACACCTATCTGATATAAGTTGATTTACTTTTTTGAGAATTTACCTATCGAAGATAAGCTTTTGACTTAAGATGAAATATTTGACTCGAGGATAATAAATTATTTATGAAAATATGAGATAAGAATTATATAAACTTTGATATTCATATGTAGAGGTTAATTTTTGTGTCAATAATTAATTTTATGTACATTAAATTTTGGATGCTAAATGCTAAATTTAAATATATAGGATTTTGTAATATCTTATGAAGGTAATAAATAATATCTATTAAGAAAATTATATTATTTTAGGTCATTTCCTTATGAAAATAAAGTAAGATATTGATGGGCATCAAGGAAGTGTAGCATACATAATATGTTCCGACTCTTCTTATAGTACAAAAAAAAGGGAAGATTTGAGGAGAAAGACATCCAACGAAACTTGTTTGTGTTAAAGCATGATAAGCTCATAGTCTTGATTAAAAAAATATTCAGTAAAGAAGAATTGTTTGAGGAATTAGTTTCTTCCGTACAAGGTTGAAATAAATTTTAACTATGTTATAATTATTGGGACTTGAGTCAATAGCCTTATAAGGAGTTATGTTTTAAGATTTTATATCGTTTTTAAGTTTTGAGATAGTATTCGTAAAAAGTTTAAGATAGAATAAAATAAGTATTGATACGCATATATTCAGTGCCGATTTTATTCAGTGTACTATGGGAATGGATTGGTTGGCTAAGAATCATGCCTTGGTGGATTGCCAGGGAAGAGTGTCAAGCTATAGACTCCAAACCATGAGGAGATCATATATTATGGTAGATCTAAAGAGCAAAAATCTCTTCTATCGGCATCAAAAACTTGGAAAGCAATGAAAGGTGGTGAAGAAATTTACCTAGCAATGAACTACGAGGTAAATAACGAAATTACTCTGAAGATAGAGGATATTCCAGTTATTCAGTAATTTCTGGACGTCTTTCCTGAAGGTAGCAGATGCCTTGAGTCGAAGAGACATAGGAAAAGTAAATTTATTGGCTATTTCAGCTCAACCACGCCTTCAAGAAACCATCAAGCTGAAAGAAAATCACTATCCTTCCATACCAAAAAATTAAGGACCAAATTCAAGAAGGAAAAGCCCAAGAATTTCAAACTAATGAGAAAGGTGTCCTGTGGATGAAAGGACGTTTGTGTGTACCAAACCTTGATAATATTCGATGAGAAGTAATGTCTGAGGCATACAAATCAAAATTATCAATTCATCCTAGGAATACCAAAATGTACTGGGAATTGAAAAAAAATTACTGGTGGAATGGAATGAAGAAGGATGTAGCTGATTTTGTCGCTAAATTCCAAATCTGTCAATAGGTTAAAGCCCAACATCAACGACCTGGAGGATTCCTACAACCGCTAGAGATCCCAACATGGAAGTGGGAACACATTTCCATGGACTTTGTAGTAGGATCACCAAAGTAAAAACAACAACATGATGGGATCTGGGTTATCATCGACCGATTAACCAAATCGGCACACTTTTTATCGGTGCGAATGAACTAAAACATAGATAAACTAGCCACCTTTTACATGGACAACATAGTAAGATTGCATGGAGTTCCAGCAAGTATACTATCCGATAGCGATCCAAGATTTGTGTCCCGATTCTTGAAAAGTTTCCAAGAAGCCATGAGAACAAAAGTCACCCTCAGCACGTGTTAGAGTAGGTGCACGTCGAGCCAAGTGTTGGCCGAGTGTTCACAATGAAACTCTATGTATAAGCAATCTTTATTTTAATAATATTTGAAATTAATGTTTTGGCACATCTTTATCTATATACCCATGCTAGTTGCATAGATAAAGCCCTTGAATATACAAATAGTAGAAAGAATATGAGATGCTCATATGATGAGTATCATGAAACTCATATTTGGAATACTGTATATTCTAAACGGTTCCTAGTCGATTCAGCCGCCGCTAAGAAGGATATAGGCCGCTCGAGCTTGAGACTAGTATCTGCGATGTGAGTACCATGTTTCATTGGTAGGGGACATTGTGATGTCCGAGCATGCAGATAGGTGCTCCTGGTAGAGTGCACTGAACAACCCTCCATTAAAGGACTTTCCAAGTGGTTCTCACTTATCGAGTGGAAAAGTCCTAGTTTATGGTTGTACACCATTAGTCCTTATGACCCGGGACAACATTGAGACTCTATGTGCTAGAATTACACTTTGACTTGTTTACCGACTCTCATGGGGTCATCAGGTGGCAAGGTTGGGTGTTCT
>NC_133310.1:8674066-8710035 GCF_012295235.1 Primulina huaijiensis | reverse complement strand
TGGAAGTGTTCCTAAATTAAAAGTTTGGCCAAGTGAATAATGTATTTGAAAATTGTGATTTTCATAAACATTATTATGGACTAAATTAAATTAATTCAAGTGTTGAATTAATTAAACACTAGTGGACCTAGTAGAGTCCAAATAATTAAATTAATTCAAGTGTTGGATTAATTAAATCATATTGAGTCTTGTAGAGCTCAATTAAAATAATTATTTAACTAGTGGGACTTGGATAAATTCAAGTAATGTTTAATTAGTCTCAAATATGTTTGAGATAATTAAAATTAAGTCCATAGATTTTTAATTGTTAAAAATCAAATAACAAAGCATGCTTGGGAGGTGGAAGGTTGTGGATTACTTTTTATTAAAATAATACAAGGCATGCACCTTTTGCTTTTTGCTTTTATCACAACCAAGACAAGAAAATTAAATTATTCTCCCCTCCACTCCAAGATGAAATGGCCGAAATTTCATGGGTTCTCTCCTCCATTTTTTTCTCTCATTTTTTCTTCTTCAAGTGTTGAGGAAAGAAAACACTTCTCAAAGAAAAATCCTCATATTTTTCTAATGCAAAATATGAAGGGATCGACCTAGTTGGTGGTGGGCTTAATAGTTGAGCAAGGAGTGCTCAAAGGAAGCTTGTAGATTTGTCTTGCCTTTGAAGAGCCAAGTTGTTTACAACTTGGTTGGAGCCATTACATCAATCTTTGAGATTGATAGGTACATTTCTTAACACACTATGAATGTCATTTTGTGTTTTTGTATTTGCTACACACAAGAATGTTGGTGGCCGAAAATTTTATACTAAAATCAAAATTTTTGTGCTTCCGTTGCGTTTCCGGTAACCGTAACCGATCCCCTTTCAGCACGGCCTATCACCCACAAACAAACGGCCAAACTAAAAGGACGATCCAAACCTTGGAGGATATGTTAAGGGCGTGTGCTCTAGATTTCAAAGGAAATTAATTTATCCCTAATAGAGTTTGCTTACAATAACAGCTACCACAGTATCATAGAAATGGCCTCTTATAAAACGCTCAAAGGTCGAAAATGTAGATCCCCACTGTATTGGGATGAAATCGGGGAGAAAGCTATCGCCGGGACATAACTGGTACAGATCACTGTTGAAAAGGTCGCCATTATCACAGGGAAACTCAAAGCGGCACAGGATCGACAAAAGAGCAGGGCTGACTTGAAGAGAAGACCGTTGGAGTTTGAAGTCGGAGAAAAGGCTTATGTCAAGGTTTCACCTATGAAGGGAGTGGTCCGCTTCCACAAATCGGGAAAATTGAACCCAATATATGTCGGACCCTTCGATATTCTTGAAAGAGTTGGAACCTTAGCTTATCGACTAGCCTTGCCGCTGGACATGTCAAGAATCCACAACGTTTTTCACTTTCACAGCTGTGAAGATACATTCCTGACTCGAGTCATATCCTTGAGGTCGCACCTCTACTATTTGACGGCAACTTGAATGAAGAATTAAGATATGAAGAAGTCCCTATCCGTATAGTAGACATTAAAGAACAAGTCCTACGACACCGGACCATCCCGTACTTAAAAATACGATGGTTTAACCATATTGAGCGAGAATCAACATGGGAGCTAGAAGAAAAGATGCGCACCATTTATCCCTACCTTTTCGAAGAATAAACAAACTCAAGTTTCGAGGACGAAACTTCCAATGAGAAGGGTGGGATGTGAAGATCCGAATTTTCGAAGCAACCAGCTCGGAAAGCAGCACAAAAAGGAACCAAAGCAATGCAAAACCATAGGAATTGAAGGGACGTTGCACGGAATAGGAAACCCTCAGCTCAAGGAAGCTTATTGAAGAAACCCTCAGCTCAGGGAAGCTTATTGAAAAAATCCTCAGCTCACAAGCTAAAACCCTCAGCTCAAGGGAACTCATTCATTCTTGGAATACAACCCCTAGCTCACGAGCTTAAACCCTCAGCTCAAGGAATATCATTGATGCATGTCCTAAAGGAGACAAAAGTTCAGCCATAAGAGGAGCTAAAAGTTGGGCATAATCAATGTGTAAGAAGTAACCATTGAGTACACCAAACTGACCTTTGGTTTTTGGATAAAATTTGACCACTTGGAACCAATTTGGACCATCATCCTTGGGCATATGGAAGGGAGGTGGACGGCTAATGGAAAGGTATGGGAAGGTTCATTTTTCCACCTATAAATACCCTATGTGTTGTAGCAAATAACACACTCAAATCTCCCCTATATTCTCTCCATTTTTCGGCCAAGGCAAGGGAAAAATGAGTAAGCTTTGTGCGGCTATTCGTGCTCAACAAAATAAACGTCAAAGTGCTCCTGAATTAACTCCATACGTTGCTCAAGAAATAGGAAAAGTGCTACCCAATATTCGGCTGAAACGACGTTCAAGAAGCAAGCAAGTTCGAACCTATCTTTCAAACCAAGGGTAAGTGGGTTTATGTGTTTTAAAGATTATGTATGTTTTACAAATACGATCTTCTACTGCATATATTTTATAAGTATGGTGTTCGAAATCACTAAGTTGCTTCAAGTGTTTCATTCTGTTTGTTCGTTCGTTTGTGCTCTTCCGTTTCGTCTACGTTCATGTTCTTATGTTCGAATTGATCCGTCTCCAAATGATAAGTAATAAGTTTGAATCTGATAATGATGTATCGGGAAAACCTGTGAGGGAAAAGGCCTCAGAGGGAGCCCGGATGCGGGAAAAGGCCCAGAAGGAGCCCATTTACAGGAGAAGGCCCCAGAGGGAGCCCAAGATCAAGGATAGCCCATGATTATTATCATCTGTTTGTATGATAAGTTCTAATAATTTATGTTCTAAAATGTTCTGGTTCGAAGTTCTGATTTGCTCTGTGTCTTATTTCTTTTCATCCAACTTTGAAGCTCTGATTCGCTCAGCGTTTGATTTCTGTTCGCCTTATTCTGATATAGTATATGTTAGGATCGGTTGGGTAAGAAAAAGGTGTTTAGAAGGGGGGGTTTCAATAAACACTCTACAATTTTCTCAACTTCTTCTAAGATTGAATCAGTTTAGGGAAAAACTGAGTTCACGAATCTTGTTGTCAATGTCAATCGGTTAACTTAATAAAAGTGCGGAAATAACCAACAGACATATAGAATATAATAGGTAAGAAAGAACACATGATTTTGTTGATGTTCGGAGATTTCAAATACTCATAGATTACCCCTTCTATCCCGAAGATAGGATATTCACTAAAAGACTTGGATCTATACAAAGATTTGTACAAGCTCACTTCAGTTTGGACTTAACACTGCCAAAACTGAAACTCTTAGTATCAATACAATTTATCAGTACTCAAATAATGTGTAATTTGTTAGCACAACTAATCTCGATAAGATCAAATAATATATCAGTAAGTGTTTTGTGCTTTTAGCACTACTACAAAAACGGCATTCGACAACGGATTTTATCCGTTGTCGTAGCCATACTAAAACTGTTGTAACTGAGGGTGTTGTTGAAAGTCCGTTCAACGACAACGATTTTTATCCGTTGTGGTAGGTCGAATTTGCGACGGTTTCTTAAAACCGTCGCAAATAATATTAGCGACGGATTTATTCAAAATCGTCCCTAATTTTGAATTAACGACGGTTTTTAAACCATCGCTAAAATGAGCGACGGTTTAAATGAGCGACAGTTCTCAATAAATACCGTCGCTATTTTTAGCGACGGTTTATAATCATAATTTTTGTCACTAAATTGTTTCGAAAAATAAAAAAAAACTTTTTATAATTTAATAAATTTAAAAAAACTAACAATCGAAACTAAAGTCTTGACAAATAGAAAAATTTTAAGTGTTGGAGTGGTGAGAAAAATTTTAAATGTTGTAAAATGGTGAGAATAATTTCAAGTGGTGTGAAGTAGTAAAATCTTATAGGAGAGAAAAATTTTAAATTTTGTGAAATGGTGAGAATAATTTTAAGTGTTGTGAAGTAGTAAAATCTTATAGGAGAGAAAAATTTTAAGTGTTGAAGTGGTGAGAAAAATTTTAAATGTTGAAGTGGTGAAAAAAATTTTAATTGTATGTGAAGTGATAAATTTGTGTAGGGAGAAAAATTTAAGTGTTGTGGAGGGAAATGGACCGAGAATGGTGATATTTATAGACAATTTGCGACGGTTTTATTTAAACTGTCGCTATTAGCGACGGTAATTGAAAAACCATCGCCGTTTTTAATTTTGCGACTGTTTGGATCTAAAATGTCGCTAAATTTAGCGATGGTTTTAACACAACCGTCGCCATATTTAGCGACGGATTTGTAAAACCGTCGCTAATTTTAAACATCCGACGGATTTGCGTAAAACCGTTGCTAAATTTAGCGACGGTTTTTCCAGACCCGTCGCTAATTTAAAATTAGCGACGGTTGTTTATTTACCGTCGCAATATTTAGCGACGGTTTCATAAAATCCGTCGCTAAATATTGCAACGTTCTCAAAAACCGTTGTTGTTTGTCCAAAAATCACGCTAATCGACAACGGTTTCTTAAAACCATTGTAGATTTTTCAAAAAAACACGCTAATAGACAACGGTTCATAGAACCGTTGTCACTGACCCTAAAAAAACGCTCAAAGACAACGGTTTTATAGAACCGTTGTCATTGACCCTAAAAACCGTTCTCTTTGACCCCAAAAAGACAACGGTTTTGGAAAACCGTTGTCTTTGACCCCCCAAAGACAACAGTTTTCGCTAAAACCATTGTTAAAACACATACGACAACAGTTTTTCACAAAAACCGTTGTCATATGTGCGTTGTTATATGCAGAATTTCCTCTAGTGTAACTCAAATGTATAGCCTGAAATCTATTGATGTGTATAATAAGTATGAGCTTTTTGAGAGTGAACTTGAGAGAATTTGTTTAAGATAGTAGATGGATAACTTGTTGACTGATTCGGTTTGGTAACCACTTTTCAGCTGATCTTCTCGGTTATTTATAGGCTTTGCTTCCAACGGTAACAATGAATGCATTTTGAATCTTTATATCCGTTGATAACCACGTCAACATTTTTCTAACAATCGTACACTGCAGCTTTTCAAAAATGCAGCGTTCCTACTACATGTTGTAGTCTGCTTTTGTAAAATTGTTGGTTGATAGATACGTTCCTTAACTGATGACTTAGTTTACTCTTTTCAACCAATAGGATAAACTGATGGTTGTGCAACTGATCAGTTCCCAACTGATCCTTCAGTTGACCACACAACTTCAGTTAGATTATATTAGTTCAGTTGCCCTTGCTTATATATTGATCTTTAGTTCGGAAAACTATCAGTTACCTTTAGTTTCCTTGATCATTTGTTTAATCTTTTCACGCTCAATTTGTCAAACTCTGAAATCAAGTTTCCAACAATTTTCCCCTTTTAGGTGTTCGACAAAACCTGGAATATATGAACTGATCAAACTAAAATTTTGTAGATAATTTATTGATGACTCTTTCAATGTACATATTCGTACAAAGAATAAAAGAATTTATGAATCAAAGAATTTTTTAATCTATTGAAAATCTGCCAGAATTCTCAACTGAATATTAAGACTGTCTTTTAACTGATCTGAACTTCTTCATTTCTTCGTTCTTTTATCGGCTGGTCCTTGATCAGCCCGTTGACTTTGCCTTTTCCTGTTGTTTTTCTTCCTCTTCCCCCTTTTTGTCAAACCCATCAACCTTGCGCGATAATATACGGACTTTCGAAGTGACATTAGATATAGCATTCATAATTTGTTCTTGCATCAGATCCATTATCTTTGTCACTACTGTTTCCAAAAATTCAATGCAATTTTTTATCATGTCTTGAGTCTGGAAATGTGTTTGAACTGTCACTCGATCTTTCCTTAATTGATCTATTTTGAAAAATAAGGACGTGATATCCCTTATAACCTGTTGTAGGTTCTGCATTGTATTCTCCTTTATAGAGTCAATATTTAAAGTGTGCAGCAATTAGGTTGACTTCACATTAGAAATAGATGAGATCAGATTATGAAGGTTGGACTGAATGTCTTCTATCATAGATTCAGTAGCCATTGGTATCTAAGGAGACAAAGCTTCAGATGATTCCGGTTCTTGCTTGTTGTCTGCTTCATTAAAAATGACTAAGGCCCAATTTGGTGATTCAATTCAAACCATGTCTGAAACACTTTCTTCAACTATTTTCTGTCAAGGTTCTTGAGAAGTATGAGTCTGAACTGCAGTTGAGCTGGTAGGCTCTTCAGTTGGTTGGGCAACTGATACTTCAGTAGGCTCTTCAGTTGACACTGATTGCAACTGAGCCACTTCAGTTGCAGCTGGGACTACTTGTTCAATCGTGGCAGGCGACTGAACTGATGTTTCAACTTCTGATATTACAGCCTCTGATGCTGGCTGTACAATTTTTCTTGAGTCTTCAACTGATTCTTCAGTTATCATATTCTGCTGAATGTCATCTGACTGTATCACTTCATCAATATTTGCTAGTGACAAATCAACATCAGTGTAGAGTTGAAGACTGTTGGAACTTGACAAGTTCGTAATCTTTATTTTGATGCTAAGAAAACTTATTATTTTGTTTCTAATAATCTATCTTAGTGCGCAGACAGCTAAAACTGAATTAATCAGTTTACGAAACCACAACTGAAGCCATTGGAGATGCCAACTGATTTAACCAACTGATTGCCAGGACTAAATCAGTCTAACTTGTTTTTCAAACAAGCAGTTCAGTTGATTGTCCAAATTGATAGGTGATTCAGCAGGAAGATCTCAAAAGCCAGGACAGCCTATGATGTATCCAACTGACGAAAACCCCAGCTAACCAGTTCAACTGAAGGAGTGAAATCCGTTCAATTGACGAGTCAACTGATTTCATTAGCCCAACTGAAGATCAGTCCAACTGACCAGTTCAAAGCATCAGTCAGAATCTTTCAGTTGCAGTCAAGACAAGCTTACAGTAAATGGATTCCAGCTGTGCGTGAAGGTACAAAGCCATTGTCTAGTCAAAGGACAATAATGGACGTTGCATCAGAGTATTAAAAGACAAAACGCCCTAGAAGGACAGTCGAAAAGTCGAAGCACAAAGTCCAAGGAGCCAATTCAAATGCAACACATACAATAATTGAGTCTCAATGTACGATCAGCTTTTCCCGCCTATATAAAGAGAAGATCAGTGAAGACTCAAAAGAGACATATACGAGAGTGAAAAGAGTTGAGAAGAAATACAGAAAAGGGCACGCTCAGTTGCATATCAGCTTTCAGAAGCACTTAAAGCCCAGAGGGAATTCTTCATCGTTGTATAAGCTTAGTTTAGAAGCCTTTTTCCCTCAGTGTGTGAAAATATTCTTGTTCAGTTCTCACACACACAATCACTCTCAAATCCACTCAAATACCATCTTGCACAAAGACGTTAAACTTTTGTACGTAGTCTTTGACACATAGACGTTAAAGAAGTGTTGGCTAGAAGGTGTTGTCTTCACTCCTAGCTAGGAGTTCAGTTTAGGCAATAGTGTAAGTCCTAGCTGAGTATTTTTGTATAAAGAGTTGTATAAATCAAAGTCTTCTAGTGGAACCTACCCGTGGAGGTAGAAGGGATAACGTATGAGCAGTTGAAGTCTCCGAACATCCATAAACATATCTTGTGTATTTATCTGATTAACTATTGCTTTCAAACTGTTTCGATCAGTTGGAGTATCCGTGAGTTCAGTGTCAACATAACTGAACTGAAGAATGCAAAAAACAATATGTCTTCCTTCGGTTAGTCAGTTTACATAAGTTAAAATGTTTTCTAATATATCAGTATTCTTCACGAAGAATTACTTCTAGTTTCTTCCGCTTGGTTTTAAACCAAACTCGATTTAATTCATCGGTGTTAATATTCTTAGAACACGAGCTATTGTAGCTTATTGGTGAATGTAGTGTTTGAAATGCCTTCGAAGGTACTAGCACACTCGATCCTTCAGTTGCTATCAGAGCAGGTTGTTCTAAAAAGAACATTTGAATAAAACTGTGTTTTAAAAATGTGTTACTTTAAAATAGTGTTAAAAGCTATTTAAAAGTATTTTATACAATTTTCAAAACATTTGAAAATATTTATATGTCAGTCTTTAGCAAAGAGTTGAGAGGATTGGTTCTAGAAATAACATTGCAGCCACTTCTTTAGATTCCTAGCTTTGGGGCTTTAATCAGCCTGTAGGGGACTGAGGAACATCTGCAAAGATGCACAGCTAAATTGCTCACTGAACAAGAGCTCAGTTGCAAACCTACCAAGTCAGCTGTTCTTCAGACGAAACTCATCCATGTTGGGATGTTGGTCAATTTAATCACCAGTTGAACTCCACGGAGCCTAATCAGAGTCTGCTCGACCAGTTGGGTGAGCACAGAGGACAAGTTCAAAGCAGTTTAACTCGTTTCTCTAGCAAATTTAACTCACAAATGATGCAGCAGTTCAAGCAGTCAAGACAACTAACTGATGGTATATCCAGTTCCATCATAGAAACTGACTGATATCTGATGTTGTTTAAAATATGCTATTGTTGTAGAAATTTTTTCTTTTTAACTGATGTATGCACTCAGATCTAAATACATGGAAATTTATTTAAATAAAACATCATGTTTATTCAGTTAAGTTTCGTTATGATTGAATAGATATTTTCAGTTCTCTTGTCTACGATGCTTGAATGATTAAATGACTATATAAGCATTTCTCAAATACGGGCGTTTATTCAGTCTCTGAGGGGGAGCTTTTCTTTTAACTAAAAATTTATCTTAAAAATTCAGTCACTCTCTCAGTCAACTGAAAAGTACTGTAGTATATCTTCTTTGGTTATCTATTCAGTTTTAAAACGAGGAGTTTTTCATTTTGTCTTCAAAATTTCTTTAATTCAGTTCTTAAGGGGGAGCCTTTAATAGTTTGAATGTACTAACCCTTAAATTGAATATATTGCGCTTAACTGTTCAAGTTTTTTAATCATAAAAAAGGGAGAGATTGTTGGAACTTGACAAGTTCGCAATCTTGATTTTGATGCTAACAAAACTTATTATTTTGTTTCTAATAATCTACATTACTGCGCAGACAGCTAAACTGAATTAATCAGTTTACAAAACCACAACTGAAGCCATTGGAGATGCCAACTGATTGAACCAATTGATTGTTGGGACTAAATCAGTCAAACTAGTTCTTCAAACAAGCAGTTCAGTTGATTGTCCAAACTGATAGGTGATTCAACAAGAAGATCTCAAAATCCTGGCCAGCCTATGATGTGTCCAACTGACGAAGAACCCAGCTAACCAGTTCAACTGAAGGAGTGAAATCAGTTCAACTGACGAGTCAACTGATTTCATTAGCCCAACGGAAGATCAGTCCAGCTGACCAGTTCAAAGCATCAATCAGAATCTTTCAGTTGCAGATCAAGACAAGCTTACAGTAAATGGATTCCAGCTTGCGTGAAGTTAAAAAGCCATTGTCCAGTCAAAAGACAATAATGGACGTTGCATCAGAGCATTAAAAGACAAAACGCTCCAGAAGAATAGTCGAAAAGTCGAAGCACAAAGTCCAAGGATCCGATTCAATTGCAACGGATATAATAATTGAGTCTCACTGTACGATCAAATTTTCCTGCCTATATAAAGAGAAGATCATTGAAGACTCAAAAGAGACATATACGAGAGTGAAAAGAGTTGAGAAGAAATACAGAAAAGGGCACGCTCAGTTGCATATCAGCTTTCAGAAGCACTTAAAGCCCAGAGGGAATTCTTCATTGTTGTATCAGCTTAGTTTAGAAGCCTTTTTCCTTCATTGTGTGAGAACATTCTTGTTTAGTTCTCCAACACACACTCACTCTCAAATCCACTTAAATACCGTCTTGCACAAAGACGTTAAACTTGTGTATGTAGTCTTTGACACATAGACGTTAAAGAAGTGTTGACTGGAAAGTGCTGCCTTCAGTCCTAGCTAGGAGTTCAGTTTAGACGATAGTGTAAGTCCTAGCTGAGTAGGTTTGTACAAAGAGTTGTATAAATCAAAGTCTTCTAGTGGAACCTACCCGTGGAGGTAGAAAGGGTGACGTAGGAGCAGTTGAAGTCTCCGAACATCCATAAACATATCTTGTGTATTTATCTGATTAACTATTGCTTTCAAACTGTTTCGATCAGTTGGAGTATCCGTCAGTTCAGTTTTCACCATAACTGAACTGAAGAATGCAAAAACTAATATGTCTTACTTCGGTTAGTCAGTTTACATAAGTTAAAATATTTTCTAATATACCAGTATTCTTCACGAAGGATTACTTCGAGTTTCTTCCGCTTGGTTTTAAACCAAACTCAATTAAATTCATAGGTGTTAATATTCTTAGAACACGAGCTATTGCAGCTTATTGGAGAATGTAGTGTTTGAAATGCCTTCAAAGGCACTAGCACACTCGATCCTTCAAAGACCATCTGGAGGAGATGGAGGAGTAGAAGAGGATGGTTGAGCATCTTTGGAAGAAGGATCAGTTGCTTGCTCAGATTTTTCAGCAACTGCTTCTTTGGATGGCTGAGGATGAGCTCTGGGAAATTGATGAAATAATTAATTGTTGACCAATTTCCCAGTCTTTGATCTTCATCTGCAATGTGAGAAGATCCGAGTCCAACTGGTCATAAACTTCTTTGTCATTGAAAGCAGTTGGACAGCTAGGATCAAAGTTTGTGCGTAGCTGAGTAATGACTTGAGCTAGCTTTTTGGCACGCATATGATCAAAGAAGTACGTTTTTCTCTCCATCGCCTGAGCAATAGTGGCAGCTTTAACTACCTCAGGACTATTGTTTCTGAAGCGATGAATTTATCCAAAACTTTGGCCTTTTGCAACCGTTTGACAAACACTTCAGTCCTGAATCTGACCCATTCATCGTAGGCTTTCATCTTAGATTCAGAAAACTCATTTATCTGTTCCCATATCAAATCAATATGAGTTTGAATCGCGTTAGTTGGTCGTCGAGGCACTTCAATCATCTTGACCTTTTGTTTTGGGTCAGTGAGGGCATGAGAAATGCTCAGCCTTGAAAATGTTGCATCTACCTTTTCTTGTATCACCACTCTCTTTGGCCTGGCAAAAGACAGTGTAGTTGGGCCGGTGGTAGAGATCAATGGTGCTTTGACTCCAACTAGTTTTTTTATCACCAGATTAGGTGATAGTCTTCTTTGAAGAAGCAGTTGTGTAGAACCCGTAACTTGGACTGCGTATAAGTCATGCATAATTTCTAGTATTTAAATTAAAATGATTTTTATTTCATGAGTATTTAAATTCTTTTCTTTAAATTTATTTATTTTACGTAGTAGTTTAATTGTCACCTTTTCAGTTAAATAAGTGAGGCCGGACTGGAGATGGAGTATTGAGATAAGTTAATAAAGACTTATTTAAGAAGTGGTAATTTAGCATGTTAGTAAATATAATTTAAAAAGTTGGCATGCATGCAAGTTATTAAATTTCTTTGATATTTTATTAAATTCTTTTAAAGCATAAAATACATGTTTATTTCATTAATTTGTATTTTAATTCGTGAGTTATTTAAAGTTCATGAATAATTATTTCATAATATAATTTATTTCATGAAATTTGAAAGGTTCATGCATTAAAGATTTTTAAATTACATTTCGCGCTCGAAAGAAGAACGGAGATCGGAGAATTTTCAGAAAAAAAATTATTTTATTACAAGATTAGTTTTTATTAATTATTATAAGATGTTTTAAATGTATTTTTCAAGAATTAGGATTTATTAGGTATTTTTACCTGTATGATTTTATTTTTTTTACGGTGTGCAAATTTTATCGAATCGAGTGACTTTTTGTTGGTTCGGCTAATATTTTCAAAAACTTTCCAAAACGAAATATTTTTCGGGAGTGTGTTTAGATTTAATGGGCCTACTTTTAAGCTTATTGAACTTAAATATCTTTTAAACCTTTAATTAACAATTTAAGACTCTTTAATTAACAATTTAAGGCTCATTGGTCAATTATTAACCATTTAAATAATACATGATTGTCATTAACCTAAACCTACCCTACCCATAACAGCCGACACACCTCTCCAACCATACAATTCTCATCGGTTTTGCACAGCTGAAAACTCAAGAAAGCTTCGGTCATGGATTCTTCTTGCAAAGAAAAAATTCTCTCCGGTCTCCCTCGCATCGTTCTTGCTCTTCAAACATCTAAGGCACGCGTGTACTTTTATTTCTACATCATACATGCTAGATACTTGCTGTTATATGTGTTTTTATGCATAAAGATTTTCGATCCAGACTATGTTATAGAGATGTTTCGGTTTTGTTCAAGTTTTTGCATCTTTTTCATCCAATTCACGTTTTTCTTCTTACGGTTGTGCAAAGGGGCTTCGAGTACTGACTGTTAAGGGGCTGTTGAATGTGTCAAGATGTTGTTTGGGGGTTAGGATCGGTTGTGGTCTGCTGTAGGTCGAAGGGCCGAGTGGTTGCGCGTTGGGGTGTCTTGATCGGGTTGGGGCTCGAACCAAAGGGAGGCCGACGGGGTGAGGGCATCTCCAAGTCATGGGCTGGTTTCTGATGAGCCTGAGACGCGATCTAGAAGAGCTCGAACCCTGCTGATTTGGACTTGAGAGCCGCGCAAGGGGGCTGCTACGAGGAGGAGATTGGTCGAGCATCTTGGGTGGATTAGCGAGGAGCTGGAACCTCTAGCGTGCATGGGATCATTTGCGTGGGTTCAGTAGGTGTAGGGTCGTCCTAAGATGGGCTAAGAAGGGTTGAGTCGGGGCTGGATCAATCAGGTGTAGGCTAGAGCGCAAGAATTGGGAGTGAGGTACTAGAGTTGTAGTTAAGGGAAGTTGCTGGAAATTTTTTAGCAGCTGTTCAGGAGTGGTTCGAATGTTGAGAGCTGGGTTTTGGGGTTTTTAGGACCTTTTAGATGTTCATTAAGTTTGGTAAAAAGTTGGGAAAGTTTTGACTAAGTTTCGGTTCGATTTGGGATAAAACCGGAACCCCAGTCCAAGTTTTAAAACAAATTGTTTAAGTTCTGATTTTGGCTCGGGTTTACGTCTAGGAATATTTTTAAAAATGTTTTGGGATATTTTAAGGAGTTTGGTAAGCTTCGGGTCAATTTTAGAGGTCCAGGGGTGAAACGTTAATTTTCGGGTTTCTAGGGGCAAAATGGTCATTTTGCACCCGGGGTGATATTTTTGTCCTAGCAGCGCCCTGAGCACAAATTTATGATATTTTAAATGTTCATGCATCATGTTTACGATTTTTTTCGCTATTATAATAATTATGTTGCATGCTTGGTTTAAAGGAATTATGAGAGAAAAAGTAAGAAAGTGAAGAGCACTCCGTCTTCGTCGTGCCGCGTCGTTATTTCGTTTGTTTTCTGTCAAAACAAACCAAGGCATGTTTATATCTTCTTTCACTCTTCGATCAAGCCATATAGGTATTTTTAAATATCGCAAGTACATGATTTTAATGCAAGAAAATCGAAATTGTTCATATTCAATTATGTTATTTAATTATATTACGTGCAAAATATTCATTTTGAGATTTATGTGATATTGCTTGTGGTCACTTTACTATCATGGGATTATTACTTCACCCGATCGCCAGTTACCGGTCAGTTCAGTTTGGTACCACCCGGTCGACAGTTACCGTTCAATTCAGTTCAGTTCAGTTCAGGGGTCACTTGCGTAGACCATAATCTCACCAGAAAATTATTACATGCTATTTCATTACAGGGCTCCAAGGAGCAAACATTTTCATCATGATTTTCAGTTCAGTTATGCACGTATTATAATTAATCATGACACGATATTTTACGTTATGCATCACGACATGATATTTTCACTTGCATGAAATTTTATTATTTATTTACTCGTTATTTAAGATATATGCATGCTGAGTCTTTAGACTCACTAGACTTGATTGTTGTAGGTACCGATGATGTAGGGACCGAGGGCGGGGACCAGTGAGCTAGCTTGGGTCGGCAATAGTGGAACCCGAGGACCTCATGTTTTTAGCATTTACTATTTTGACTCAAACAAATTTCTTCGTTGTTGAATTGTTTTAAATTATTATCTTGCAAACAAACATTTACTTCCGCTGCTATTTTGAATGGTTAAACTTTTATCAGTTATTTATTTATGAATGATGCATTTTAATTAATTAAAAAGAAAAATTTTAAATTTTCCGCAAATTTTCAAGTACGTATTTAGAGGCCTCTACAAGTTGGAGGCCGGAGGTTGTGGAGATTCAGTTGATGAAGCAACTGGAAAGGCCCTGATTGGTATGTCTTTGATGGGCTGTTGAGCTCCAGTGGGCTTCAGTATTTCAGCTGGGATGTCTTCTACAATAACAGTTGGTTTGGTTTTCTGGGTCCTTGGCTTTTTCATGATTTTCGGAGATGGAGTTTTCTCCGAGTCAATCTCACTGACAATCAGTTTCCTCTTGATTGCCTTTTTCTGAGCCAAGGCCTTAGTTTTCTTAATTTGTTTGGGAGCTGCCTGCGTCCCAATCTCCTTGTTGACTTTTAAGAATTGCTCAGCTGCATCAGAATATCCAACTAAATTGAAAGCTGAGTCTTTAGCATACCATGAGCCCACATTTTGTGTGCCTTTAAGATATTTCAAAATGCGTATGACAGCTAAATAATGCGACTGCTTAGGATCAGCTTGAAATCTAGCACACATGCAAATAACAAATATAATATCAGGACGACTAGCACTTAGGTATAATAAAGAACATATTAACCTTCTATAGAGTTCCGTCTCAACTGATATTCTCCCTTCATCTTTATCTAATTTAATTGATCAGCTCATGGAAGTATTTACAGCTGAACACGTCTCCAAGCCAAATTTCTTAAGCAGTTGCTTCGTGTATTTTTGTCTCTTTAACAAGAATAAATGAGCTTACTTGAGCTGAGGGTTTAAACTCATGAGCTAGGTATTTTCTCCCAAGAATGAATGAGCTTCATTGAGCTGAGGGTTTTTGTAACGTGCCGTATTTTAAAAATACTTAAAAATTTGCGGAAAATAAAAATTTTTTTTAAATAAGTAATAATCTTTCAAATTGCAATATGAACAAAATGCTTGACTAAATATTTGAAATAAGAACGAGTACAAACTATTTCCGTGTCATTAAAGCCACAATCAAAACTAGCTTACAAAAAGTACTTGTTTAAAACAACATGAAATAATTTCATAAAAATAAGAGTAAATGAATTTAACATGCATAAAATTCTTGAAAACTTAAGGGGTCCTCACGTTAGGCCTCCGCACAGTACGAGCCAACTCACTGGTCCCCACCTCTCGCCTCCTCGTACTCGTCCTCACTTGCATCGATCAAGTTTAGTGAGTCTAAAGACTCAACATGTATAAACTGAGAATAGTAAGTAATACATAATAAAACCTCATGTATTTTAAAGTAGCACATACATACTTAAGCTCTGAATATACTTACATAAACATAGACGTGCCATAATTTCGTAAAAATTTTTATAAACGTGCTGCATCATACATACTTAAACATGCACAAACATCATCATTTTGCGTAGATAAATGTTTCAAAGCTATTGACCAATACTTAAACATGCACAAACATCATCATTTTGCGTAGATAAATGTTTCAAAGCTATTGACCAATAACATAATGCGCTGATCAGACTAAACCACAGTACTAGTCTGGCAGAGATCATCACAGCCTTTCGACCGAACGTCCACTCCCACATACGTAAGATCCCCGGTCATGCTTTACCGGGTGGATTGGTTCCTGGTCATGCTTTACCGCTTCTCAATCCAGACCAAAACCCGATGATGCTTTACCGGGGTGGAGAGGTCCCCAGACACGTTCTCCGGCTTCCAAACCCGTAACATAATTGGTCACAAGACAATTCGCATACATAAAAAACATAACATTTTCTTTTGCATGTCGAACATACTTATATAGCGTTGAGGGATTCGTTGGATCACGCTTGGGCGACTACTGCACATACTAAAACATTATTCCAAAAAAATTGGCGCTCGGATGGTAACATCTTACCGCTCGAGCGCCTCCCAGCTAAATAGTTTCCAATGAAGCCTGCAACCAAAATCCTCAAGAACACAAGTAGAATACATTAAGACACAGTTTGAGCAGTCACACGAGAATAATCATACCTCACTCGTCTCTTGTCCGAAAATTACGAATTTACTAACAATTCGAATTAATCAAAAAGTAATACATTTTGTATGTTGAAAGTTTTCCAGAAAACCAATTGAAAATTCGCAGGATTCGAAATGATAGAGGGTGACGGGTTTTGTGACACAGAAATTTCACAGTTTGTGCGATGTTACGATAAAAATCATATATCCCTTGTTTCTTATCAGAAAATTACGAATTTGCTATCAAATCAAAGATAACAAAAAGTACTACGTTCTGTATGTTGAAAGTTTTTCTAGAAAACCAAATGAAAATTCACAGGATTCGGAATGACAGTAGATTTGATTTTTGAGATCTAAAATTGTTCCAAACATCATCGCTCAAACTTTGCAAAACATCTACAGATTTTTACATACAATATGCATCAAAATATTTACTATGACAAGATTGATGCAGAAAAATTAAAGATTATAAATGTCTTTGCGTAAAAACGCTCGAAGATAACAAATACCGACGCGGTGGATTACGGGAGATGACCGGAGACGCTCGCTGCACGATTTCTTGCTAGAAAATGAACGTGAATCTACAGGAATTTGGAAATAATGGTGGCTTCTAAAAGAAGGGCTCAAGAACCCTAGTTTTCCTCTCAAAAAAAAAAAAAGAAAAGAAAACACCAAGTTTGTGTGTGTGTGTGATGATGGGGTGTGTGTGTGTTGATTAGAGGGGTTAATTAGGGACTAAAAAAATACTTAGTTAAATAATTAGTGATAAAATATTATTAATCAAATTATTTAATCCCACTCGAAGATTTAATATAATAATTAACTACAAAGTTTTCAAGATTAAATTCCCAAATTCAAATTAGTATTTTTGAAAAGTTTAAAATCTTAAAATCACCTAATAAATTAAATTAAGATCTAAAATGTTTAAAATTTTATAAATCATTTAAAATGCCATATATTTACGCAGCATCGAAACATGAAACACATTGTGTACTCCGGCCAAATTCGACTGTAGAGCTACACGATAAGCAAATGTCCCAACTCTATCAAGAATTTCGAATGGTCCAATGAATCTCGGACTCAGCTTACCTCTCTTCCCAAACCTCATAACATCCTTCATAGGTGCTATCTTCACGAATACGTGATCTCCTACGGTAAATTCGAGATTCCTTCTTCTCTTGTCAGCATAACCCTTTTGATGACTCTGGGCGGTCTTCATCCTATCTCGGATCTTGACCACTACGTCTGCAGTCTGTTGAAATATCTCGGGGCCAAGTTCTGATCTCTCACCGACTTCATCCCAATGAATCGCGCGATCTGCACTTCCTTCCATACAGTGCTTCGTAGGGAGCCATACTTATAGATGATTGAAAACTGTTGTTGTAGGTAAACTCCACTAGGGGTTGTTTCGATTCCCAATTTCCATGGAAATCGACCACACATGCTCGCAACAAATCTTCCAATATCTGAATCATTCGCTCAGTCTGGCCATCTGTCTGAGGGTGGAACGCCGTACTGAATAGTAACTTCATCCCCATAGCTTCATGTAAACTCTTCCAAAAGGACGATGTGAACCTCGGGTCCCTATCAAACACAATAGAAACTGGGATCCCGTGCAATCGGACTATCTCTTGGATATAGAGCTCTGCAAACTGAGTCATGGAGAAAGTCGTCTTCACCGGTACGAAGTGTGTCGATTTATTAAGTCGATCCACTATAACCCAAATGGCATTAGATCCTCTGACTAACCTCGGCAATCCAACAACGATATCCATTGTGATATTCTCCAATTTCCACTCGGGAATAGGGAGCGGCTTAAGCATCTCTGCTGGCCTCTGATGCTCTACTTTTACTTGCTGACAAGTGAGACATTCAGATACAAATCGACGAATGTCCCGATTAATCCCTGGCCACCAATACAGCATCTGCAAGTCCTTGTACATCTTGGTACCCCCGTGGATGGATGGAATACGGAGATTTATGTGCCTCTGTCAAAATATCATCTCTGATCGAATCAACACTAGGCACCCACATCATTCCTCTGTATTTCACAATACCATCTTACACTGCGTAGATTACACCGCCCATGGCTTTATCCTTCAGTCACCATTTCTGTAACTGTTCATCTGAAGGTTGACCTCTACTGATTCGGTCAAGCAAAGAAGACTAGACTGTCAGATTAGACAACATGGGAGCCCTGGCCTTAGGATAAAATTTTAGGCCAAACCTCTGAATCTATGACTGAAGAGGTCTCTATAATGACATCTATGCTACGACTGCTACTTTCCTTATCAAAGCATCTACCACAACATTAGCTTTCCCCAGATGGTAGTTAATTTCACAATCGTAGTCTTTTACTGACTCCAACCACCGTCTTTGTCTCATGTTCAGCTCTTTCTGCGTGAAGAAGTACTTGTGACTCTTGTAATCAGTGAATATCTGGCATTTATCGCCATACAAATAACGTCTCCATATCTTCAACACAAAGGCAACGGCAGCTAACTCGAGATCATGAGTCGGGTAGTTCTTCTCATGCACTTTCAACTGTCTGGAGGCATATGCTATAACTTGACCATGCTGCATCAATACTACGCTTAAACCGAGCTTAGAAACATCGATGTATAACACAAAATTGCCTTGCCTTGATGGCATGGTTAAAACTGGCTCTGTGATAAGAGCTTGCGTCAAAATATTGAAGCTCTTCTGACATTCTTCACTCCATACAAATTTAGCATTTTTCTTACTCAATGAAGTGAGTGTCACTGCAATCGAGGAAAACCCCTGAATAAATTTCTTGTAGTAGCCTGCCAATCCTAGGAAACTATGGATCTCTGATGCGTTTTTTGGCTCAACCCATCCTTTAACTGCTGTCACTTTAGCTAGATCCACCTCAATGTCACTGCTAGATATGATATGTCCCAAAATGCTACTTTCTCCAATCAGAATTCACACTTACTGAATTTTACAAACAATTTGTGACTCTGCAAGACTTGCAAAATTGTACTCAAATGTTCACTGTGTTCTTCATGGCTCTTCGAGTATATAAGAATGTCGTCAACAAATACTATTACAAACTGATCTAAGTAGTGCTGAAATACTCAATTCATTAGGTCCATAAAAGTTGCTGAAGCATTCGTCAGTCCAAATGGCATCACTAAGAACTCGTAGTGCCCATATCTAGTTCTGAAGGTTGTCTTATGAACATCTGCATCCTTTACCTTCAATTAATGATACCCAGAATGTAAATCTATCTTAGAGAAAACTATAGATCCCAGCAACCGATCGAATAAATCCTCGATCCTTGGTAATGTGTATTTGTTCTTGATCGTTACCTTGTTCAATTCTCGTTAATTGATAAACAACCTCATGCTCCCATCTTTCTTCTTTACGAAGAGCACTGGTGTGTCCCATGGTTAGAAACTAGGGCGGATTAATTCTTTGTATAGGAGCTCCTGAATTTGTTGTTTGAGCTCTAACATCTCTACTGGAGCCAAACGGTACGGTGCCTTAGAGATTGGCACAGTGCCTGACACAAGATCAATGGCAAACTCCACCTCTCTCTCTGGTGGAAGGCCGGTGACGTCGTCGGGGAAAGCATCAGGAAAGTCTCTAACAATTGGTACATCAGAAATCGACGGGGTGGGTGCGTCAGGTGTTGAAATAATACTTGCCAAGAATGCCTGACACCTATTATGTATAAGTCTCCGTGCCTGCATGAAAGAGATTATCAAGGGAAACTTCTCCACCTGTCTGGCTCAAAAAGAAATTGCTCCATGCCCAACTCTCTTACCAACACTGATCTTTTCTGAAAGTCAATTAGAACTCTGTTATTTATTAGCCAGTCCATCCATAAGATAATATCAAACTCTGGCATTGACAACACAATCAGATCGGCGTAAACTAGGTGGCCCTTTAGTTCATGATCGATATCTCTGACCACGATAGTAGCTGATAACTCCTCCCCTGATGGGACTGTCACGGAGTAGCTCAAGTCAAGTCAAGTCAAGTCAAGTCCAATGGACTTGACATCCAAATATTTAGCCAACGTTTCTTAGATAAAAGAGTGAGTAGCCCCGGAATCTAACAAGGTCTTCGTGGCTACTCTCTTTATGAAGATATTTCCTGAGGAACGTTAGCACAACACATAAACTTATTTCCCCAAAATATTAATCTTAACCTCATGCATAGTTGGAAATCTTTATCTGAAGTCTCCAAAATACGAAAACAACATACTATTATTCCCAAGTAAAATTCGAAGCATGAATGGTAAAATAATACGGTGTTGAATTAAATATGTTACCAGTCAATAGAGTCGTGTCTGGGTTCGCCTCCTCGGCCTGCATGGTGAACACTCTCCCCTGGATCGGCTGCCTCCACTGCGGTCAGTCTTTCAGTATGTGATCACTGGCTCCACACTTGAAGAATTTGCCTGAATCCCATAAACAATGACCCGTATGATGACGGTTGCATTTCGGGCACGTTGGATACTCAACAGGCTTCAAAGGAGCCTTCTTTTGCGGAATAGGACCCTTGCCTTTCGGAAGTTCTTGAAACGATTTCTTACCCTGCTGTACCTGAAATGATTTCTTGAACATTTGTTGCTGGGAATGGTGCTGCCAAGGCTCTAGACACAGCAACAACATAGTAGTAGGACCAGCCGCACGAACATCTCGGCGCAAGATCGACCGTAAACCATCAAGGAAGTGCCTCAAATTTTCTCTGACATCGTTAGCTATCAAGGGCACAAAGTGACACCCTTGCTCGAACTTCCTCACAAACTCCGCCACGCTGTGGTCTCCCTATCTCAAAGTCATGAACTCCCTAGTCAATTGGGATCGAATCTCTTCGGTAAAGTACTTGGAGTAAAACACCTCCTTGAAACCCTCCCAAGTAAGGGTCTGCAAATTTACTGCCACAGATGCACTCTCCCACCACAGTCTGGCATCTCCAGATAACAAGTAAGTAGCACATCTGACTCTGTCTGCATCCTGCAGCTTCATAAAAGTGAATATCACCTCGATGGACTTAATTCATCCCTCAGCTATCATCAGATCAGTAGTCCCCGAGAACTTCTTTGTATCCATCCTCCTGAATCTCTCATACACCGCCTCTGGCCTGGGCGTCGTTCCCGTATCTATCCAGCATTGTTCCCCGCAAACTGTGCGAAGAACTATGTCATCCCTGCAAGCATCTGTGCCTGCATATCTGGAGGTGAACGAGGAGGAGTGGCCCTCTCCCCATCCCGAGCCTCTCTATCCTCTTCACTTGCTCGAGCGGTAACATCTTACCGCTCGAGCGCGCGAGTGCGGAAGCCCTGGTGCTCGGGCGGTAACATCTTATCGCTCTAGCGTCGCCCAGCTAAATAATTCCCAACGAAGCCTACAACCAAAATCCTCAAGAACACAAGTAGAATACATTTTGATACAATTTGAGCAGTCACACGAGAATAATCATAACTCACTCATCTCTGGTCCAAAAATTACGAATTTACTGTCAAATTGTGAGAATAATCATAACTCACTCATCTCTTATCCAAAAATTACGAATTTACTGTCAAATCAAAGATATCAAAAAGTAATACATTTTGTATGTTGAAAGTTTTTCTAGAAAACCAATTGAAAATTCGCAGGATTCGAAAAGACAGAGGGTGACGGGTTTTGTGACACAGAAATTTCACAGTTTGAGCGATGTTACGATAAAAATCATATCTCCCTCGTTTCTTATCAGAAAATTACGAATTTGCTATCAAATCGAAGATAACAAATCTAAAAGTTGTTCCAAAATCGTTTCAAACATCATCGCTCAAACTTTGCAAAACATATACGGATTTTTACATAAAATATGCATCAAAATATTTATTATAACAAGATCGATGCATAAAAATGAAAGATTATACATGCCTTTGCGTTAAAACGCACGAAGATAACGAATACNTCTTTCATTTTTATGCATCGATCTTGTTATAATAAATATTTTGATGCATATTTTATGTAAAAATCCGTATATGTTTTGCAAAGTTTGAGCGATGATGTTTGAAACGATTTTGGAACAACTTTTAGATTTGTTATCTTCGATTTGATAGCAAATTCGTAATTTTCTGATAAGAAACGAGGGAGATATGATTTTTATCGTAACNCTGATCCCACATTGAATATCCGTTTGATACATAAAACTCAAGAAAACGTTTTAACGTGCATCAAATAAACATGTAATAATTTAAAATAATGCAAATCATAAATCATGTATCGTTAAAATCATTTTAAAATTAAATAAATAATTTACATTTAATAAATACATGGGTTTACGTGTATTGATTTTGAGATTTACAGTTTTAGCTTGTGAGCTGAAGGTTTTTTCCCGAGAATCAATGAGCTTCTTTGGGGTGAAGGTTTTAGCTTGTGTGAAACATTCCACTCCCATGTCATTAAATTTTAAAGAAATACATGCGCGGAAGCATTACATTTTAAAAGAAACAAATTAAAAATAAAAATTCGTATAATAAAAACAATACGTTACCAAACCTTTATTGTAACCATTCCCAAAAGTATCATTAAAATATATTCAAAAGTCACCATGAAATATGTGTATCATTTTTACAAAATACATGATCTCTATGACTATCAATGCTTTGCCACACCAAAATAAGTATTTTATGTCAAAAGTTTCCCTTTTCTTTGCCATATGACTTCTTCCACCTTTAACAATCCATTTCATTCTTTCTTGTCACCTGCATCACATGATGTTAACTGAAATGAGTTTATAGCTTAGTAAGTAGAAAGCGAATAATAACAAAAAAATATACATAAGCTTGGGCTTGAATAACATGGCTATGTCAATGAAACTATACAATACCATCTTCAATGAACAATAAATATAAAAGTATTATAGATGGTATTCAATGGCATGGATTAAATAAAGAAATTGATAGTTTTGTGACATGTGACCTATGACTATGGATTGTGTATCTTTTTGATATAAATATCAAAACTGTGAGAGATACACCGTTATCATGATATTGGCCAATGATATGCATAGGAATACTACCAATTCTCCACTTTAATCATAGAAACTTCATTGAGGCAATTTAACAAACATATGGTAGGCACAATGGATTGCTAGCTCCCTTATTAATGAATTCAATGGTATCCTTTGATCAATGAATAAATATCAATACATATATCAAGCATCTATCAATGGAAGGTGTTAGACATCAATAAACATGGCTTTTGTACATATATTTATCATGTGACCAAGAAGGGAAAGCCTCTACTTACAACCCAAGGAGCAAAAGGTTGCTATGATGATCTCAAAGAAATTCCTACAACAATATACACATAATCAACCATTAATCATCACCATCAATCATAGAAATCAACCAAACCAACTTATAAATTCACCTCCTCAAACCCACTAAACTAAAAAATATAAAAATCCTTACCTTGGAGGTTGGAACTTAAGATAGGAGTAACAAGAAATCTACTAGGATCCTTGAGCTTGAAGTGTAAAATAAAGGAGAGAAAATCTTGAGGGAAAAGGACTTGAACCGATAGAAGAGAATAAAGAAAGATGAAAATGAGTAGAAATTTCTAGACATGGCATATAAAAGCCTTCCCAACGCTTAAGATTGCATTTCCCAATAAGAACTTCTTCCACAACTAGTTCCGCGGTGCCATCTCCTTGGCGCTGCAGCGCCGCTGCTTTGCAGCCTGAAGCGTAGCCCAGGCAACGCTGGTGCTGCTCCTGCGCCACTATAACCATAAACTTCCTCTTCCAATGCCATGCAATATCAATGTGACAAACCATCCAAATACATGCTCAAAACATCTTTATAAACCATCACAACAAAAACTCATCCCCCTCCATAAACCGTCACCAACTATAAAACATAACACCAAAACAATAATCATACTTTTACCATTACAATGAACATCACAACAAGCAATAACCAATCATATCACTCAACCATAAAAAATTATCAATCCAAATCCCACCAATATACCTTCACAACCATAACAACTAACAATACTATACAATAACAATCATGAATATACAATAAACATGAATAATATCATTGACAATAAAAGAATATAAGGTTGAGATATTACAATCTCCCCTCCTTATACAAATTTTGTCCTCGAAATTTTCTTACAGACAAATAAATCAGGATAACGTTGTTTCATCTCCTCCTTCGGTTCTCATGCGGCTTCTTCAATCACATGATTCCTCCAAAGAACTTTGACAAGGCCAATTTCTTTATTCCTTAACACCTTAACTTTGCGATCAAGTATTTGAACCGACACTTCCTCGTAGCTCAAGTTAGGTAAAAGGTCCAATTATTCATGAAGAAGAACATGAGATGGATTAAGAAGATACTTGCGGAGCATAGAAACATAGAATACATTGTGAACTCGATCCAAGTCCGGTGGCAAAGCAAGACGATAGGCTCGATCTCCAATCTTATCAAGAATCTCAAATGGTCCAATGTATCGAAAACTTAGTTTACCTTTCTTGCCAAATCGCATAATTCCTTTGAGAGGAGCTATCTTAAAGAAAACATGGTCACCAACCTCGAATGCCAAAGGCCGTCGTCTCACATCGGCATAAATTTTCTGTCTTAGACTGAGCGGTCTTCATTTTTTCTTGGATCAATGCCACAACATCTGCTGTCTGTTGAACCAACTCCGGGCCCAACATCTTCCTTTCACCTACTTCGTCCCAGTACAAAGGTGATTGGCACTTCCTTCCATATAAAGCTTTATAGGGTGCCATGCCGATTGAAGACTGGTAGTTGTTATTATACGTGAATTCGACAAGCGGTAACTTTGAATCCCAACTACCAGGAAAATCAATGATACAAGCCCTCAACATATCCTCCAGAATTTGAATAACCCTTTTTGATTCTCCGTCACTTTGAGGATGATAGGACGTACTAAAGGCTAGCTTCGTTCCCATGGCTCTATGCAAACTCTTCCAAAACTCATACGTAAAGCTTGATCACGATCTGAAACTATCGACACTGGTATCCCATGAAGTCTCACAATCTCTTGAACATAAGCCTTAGTATATTGATTTATAGAATAGGTAGTCTTGACCGGGAGGACATGAGATGACTTGGTCAATCGATCCACAATCACCCAAATAGAATTAAAGCCCTTCTGAGTCCTTGGTAACCCAACAACAAAATCCATGGTGATGTGTTCCCACTTCCATTGGGTACAGGTAAGGATTGCAACAATCCCGTAGACCTCTGATGCTCAATCTTAACCTGCTGACAGGTTAAATATTCAGAAACAAATAATATGATATCTTTCTTCATACATAAGCTATCACTTTCTCACGCTGCATCAGTAGGGCACCTAATCCCTGCTTTGAAGCATCTGTATACACAACAAAATCCTCAGCACCACAAGAAAGTATTAACACAGTGGCATAAGTTAACTTATCTTTCAGTGCTTGGAATGATCTTTTGTACTCTATGGTCCATTCGAACTTGATAGACTTCCTTGTCAAATTTGTCAGTGGCAATGCAATCATTGAAAAATCCGCTATGAACCGTCTGTAAAATCCTGCCAAACCAAGAAAACTTCTAACCTCTGAAACTGTCTTTGGAATGTACCATTGCTTAATGGGCTCAATTTTGGATGGATCCACCGATATTCACTCTTTCGAAACAATATGACCCAAAAACGCCACCTGTTCCATCCATAATTCGCATTTCTTTAAATTAGCATATAGTTGCTTATCCCTCAATAGCTGCAACATGGTCCTCAAATGCTCACTATGAAGTTTTTGTGTCTTAGAGTAGATCAAAATGTCATTAATGAAAACAATGACAAAGTTATCCAAAAACGCCTTAAAGACACGATTCATTAAATCCATGAAAACTGAACGAGCATTAGTTAATCCAAATGACATCACAAAAAATTCATAATGACCATACCTCGTTCTAAAAGAAGTCTTCAGTATATCCTCCTTCTTCACCTTCGATTGATGATATCGGACCGAAGATCAATTTTCGAGAACACTGCGGCTCCTTGCATTTGATCAAAAAGGTCATCAATCTGTGGCAAAGGATATTTGTTTTAACAGTTACCTTGTTCAGTTCTCGATAGTCAATACATAATCTCAACGATCCATCTTTCTTTTCACAAATAAAACTGCATCTCCCCATGGCGAGGAACTAGGGCGAATGAAACCTTTATCTAATAGCTCCTGCAATTGATTATTCAATTCTTTCATCTCGGTCGGAGCCATTCTGTACAGAGCCATAGAAATTGGGGCTGTACCCTGAATCAATTCAATAACAAACTCTACTTCTCGATCAGGTGGTAATCCAGGCACCTCCTCAGCAAACACATCAGGATAATCCTGCACCACATCAATATCCTGCAATTGCATCTTACTTTCTTTTCTCACATCCAATACCGAAGCCAGAAAACCAATGCACCCCTTGTGCAAAAATTTAGTAGCTTGTAAACAAGAGATAATGGGAATACTCGGCGAAGAACCTACACCAACAAACACTTCACTCTTATGATCATCGGCTAAAAACTTCACTGTCTTGCTCACACAGTCAATCAATGCAAGGCAAGCAGACAACGAATCCATACCCAATATGACATCAAAGGCACCCATCGGAATAACAATTAAATCAGCAAACAACAATCTCATACCCATCTGTACCGGACAGGCCTTAAGGATACAAGTTGGCCCAATTTCATCTCCAGAAGGCAACAAAATATTGAAATGGAAAAGCATGACAGTAGGTTCAACAGATAAAGAGTGCATAAACACTTCAGACATAAAAGAGTGTGTCGCACCAGTGTCAATTAATGTAAGTGCTTCCTTGCCGGATATTAAAATATTACCTGATATTACCGAAGCATCAGGATTAGCACCATATTTTGTCGTTTCGAAAATTATACCATGTACTCTTCCTTTATCCGAAGTAAGAGGACACTTTTGTGTTGTGTGCCCCAATTATTTGCATCTGTAACATCGTCCACTTCCAATCAAACATTTTCCTTTGTGTGGCTTGCCACACTTAGGACACAATGGTCTCTCAGGATCCGAGGAAGACAATAGAGCTTTGTTACGCGGCTCCATCTTACCTTTTACCTTGTGGCCGCCTAGAACATGAGCACTTGCTCCTTGACCTCTCGCGTGAAAAGTCTGTCTTCTTAACTGTCGCTCCTTCTCGATCTCATGTTCATCAAGTTCGGCAAGCAATGCTCTCTCAACAATATCTTGATATATGACCACTTTCGACATGTGAACATCCCTTCTAATCTCTGGCCTCAACCCACGAAGAAAATGCTCTCCCTTATCTTTTACCATTACAATGAACATCACAACAAGCAATAACCAATCATATCACTCAACCAAAAAAAATTATTAATCCAAATCCCACCAATATACCTTCACAACCATAACCACTAATAATACTATACAATAACAACCATGAATGTACAATAACCATGAATAACATCATTGACAATAAAAGAATACAAGGTTGGGATATTACATTGTGAGCTAAGGGTTTTTTTATTCTGAGCGACATCCCTTTGATTCTTATGGTTTTGCATTACCTCGGTTTCTTTTTGAGCTATTTTCTGAGCTTTTTGAGCTGAAATTTTATGTATATTGTTGAGTTTCTCTAATTAAAAGTTTTGGATGTAAAAAATTCAGATTTCATTGCTTACGTGATTTGCTCCGAAAATCCGGATCACACAGTAATTCTCAAAACTTTTGACGATTCTAAGATCATGTAAGTCATGTTATGGATTCCAAAGGGTACGCTGCCATTAGAGTATGCTTAAGGTTCATGAACAAAGATGTTTAGGTACGATACTAGGGCTGGAACCATGCATGGCTAAGGGAGGACGAACCTAGGGTTTTCCTGGGCCATAGAGGATTTGCTAGGGGCTGGTGGCTGGTGCGCGGGTCTGGTTGTATTTAGGAGGGTTCCAAAAGGGTGGCACAGGGATGGAAAGGCATTGGGAGGCTGTGGTTCGAAGATGATGATGATTTTGAGGGTGGCGCTGACGCATGAGTGGATCGGGTCTTACAGTACACTCCCAATGGACTTTTATTTTCCGCATTAGATTAGGATTTACAGTTTTGAAGAAAATTTGAAGATTATTTATTTATTTAAAGAATTTATGCTTTATTTTGAAGTTTTATTTTGGATTATTTTAAAATTGACGTACGATTTTGTGATTGACGATTTATGGATTTTTATGCAATTAAGATTTTTAAATTATTAGTTTTTATGTTGGATGTTTTGGAGTTAGAAGAAAATGTTAATAAAAAAAATTTCCCACGTATTTATTTAAATTTTAAATTTAAAATTTAGGGACGTTTCACAAGTATAGTAAAAAAATAAATATTAGCATAAACTGAAATGTTCATAGATTAAATTGATATTATTCATAAATGAGTTAAAAGTAAAACATGAAATAAATGAAGTTCTATCTCATGTTCTATCCCTTGATTAAATATTGATGAGAAGAGTAGCTTTGTCTGTATCCCCTGAGCTGCTACTATGAACACAACTAGAACTTCCATGATCGCCATGAGGTGGTTTCTTGTGCTGAGACGAGGAAGTGGACTTAGGTTTTTTTTGAATTTTCGAGCTTGGGTTTTCAGATTCCTTGTGCCTTTCCCTCTTTTGACATCAACGTCCCTCCTTGAAGATAGTCGACAACTTCAGAAATTTTCTTGTCCGGAGTATCAATATGTTATGTCAGCACGATTTCTTTCTATTAAATTCTACAAATAAAATCAGCTTTTGATTTGCGATAATATCTCTTGATCTCAGATAGTTGCATGGATGCATGTTCACCACTCGGAGAACTTCAGCGATTTGAGCAGCGAAATTAGTCTTGAACAACTTTAAGTCTAGTGATGAAACCATCTGATTTATTTGAAGATCAAAAACTTTGTTCTACACATTGGATAGACACTGATGAATTATGTTCATGTCATCGAGATTCGGATAATTAATGGATTCATGTCTATGTTCTGTTTCTTGAAATCTTGGAGACGAATAAACTGGAAAAGTTTGAGGCAGCTTGATTTCCCCCAAATTTTGTTCTGAACTGATTTGTAGATCAATATGAGGTTCAGGGTCAACATGATCTCTTTAGTTGAGTTCCTTATCATTTGGAAAGTTGATTGTTCTATTTCCTCAGCTGGTAGCTTTTGAGTAGTCAAAAGCAGTTGATTTTGGAATAGATTGAAATGATATCATCAATATATGTTATGATATCATCAATATATGCTATATGCGGGGGAGATAAAATATCATGATGTCTTGCTACTTCATTCTGTGGTGAAACTGGGGAGAACGGATCTGATGCGAATTCGACTATCACCATTTGTTGTAAAGGAATGCCCTTGGTCATTATTGATTATGTTGCTTGAGGAGCAGAGACCTGAATTTGTTCTAGAGCAATCGTGCTGTCTAGAGAATGCAACATCTCAGATGTTGTGGTCAGTGGAACTTTTGTAAGGGGTTCAAATAAGTGTGAATGCTCTTGAACTTCTTCAAGCTGTTCACCAACTGGTTGGACTGATGGAACTTGAGGAGGAGTGGAATCCATCAGCATTTTTTGATTTAGAGGGATTTTTTCTTCTGACTGGTCTAGCTTTTGGATATGTTTTTCTAAGTCCATCTGGTCTGAAGGAATTTCTTTTGGTGACACTTATAGATAGAGGAAGGGGTAGTTTTAAGTTAGTTCTAATGAATTTCACTCTCATGGATAGCCCAAGCACATCCATTTTCAACTGACTGATCACATCCACATCATCATGAGCTGTTGTGAAACATCTACTATATTAAAAATGCGGAAGTAAAATATTTTTTTTATTTATAAAGTTAACATTTTGGAAATAAGCAATTGAATAAATTGCATGCATGCAGTCCTAATGAAAATATCATTTAAAAAAATACTCATAAGCATTTTCCAATAAAAATAACACGGGAAATAAGCGAGTAAAAATCCTAATATCCAACAGTGAAAACCACAGCGTATAAAAATACTCATATCTTATCAATTTAATAAAATCATAAATGCGCGGAAAAACATGAGGTCCTCGGGTCGTGTCACCCCACTAGTTCTGTCTACTCAGAGTCCAGCACTTCCAGTCCCCTCGATATCGAGCTCACCAGCATCACACACGTCTAGTGAGTCTAAAGACTCAACACACATGTACCATAAATAACGAGTACATATAGATAGCACACAACAGTGAAAAATAACATGCTCAACATACCTTTCATGAACTTTAAAAGCGTAACCTAAACGTGTCGTGTAAAATCATGACATGTCAAAACAGCTCATCGTTAATCATCATTCATCATATCTTTTGATGAATTCAGTTCATTAGAAGTGACTATCGTACATCATCATTTACGATGGATCCATCATACATAGAACCGCGGTACCCGACGGCTGTCGGACATCAGTGACAGGATTACCCATCCACTGTGCCTAGGCCTCATCATCATCATTTACATATATGTCTTATGCATTTACATATACTTCGATATCCACAACTAATTCCCATCATTCAAAATATCATCATTTCAATCACTTATAAAAATCATGCACATATGCAATTTTCCTTAAAACCAAGCATGCAACGTACGTTTCATAAATTCATGAAAATCGTAATCATGATGCATAAAAATTTAAAACATATTTATAAGCATTCCTAGACGTAAACTCGAGCCCATTTAGAACTTAACCGATTCGTTTTAAAACTTGGACCGGGGTCTCTGTTTTAACCCGAATCGACTCGAAACTCAACCAAATTTTCCCAACTTTTTACTACACCTTATAAACACTTAAAAGGCCCTAAAATTCCCAAAACAGATCCTTAAACCCTACGACCAGCCCTCACCAGATGCTGGACAAAACGACCCTCCCCATGTCCTACGCATCCCACAAGTTACCTTCCATAATTGCTTCTCTAGCCTACAACCGGTGGAACCTGTGGCGAGCCAGCTTGCCCTTGGTCACTCTAGGACGCCTCTGGAGCCAAGGAACTCATGGCAGCTCACCCATGCAAGTCGCAGCCCTACCTCGAACGCCATACTCCAAACTGCTCAAACCCGAGACTTATTTCCTTCCCTCCCTCGCACCAGCACTTGGGGTTAGTTCCAGCACTTAATGAATCCTTCCAAGCCTTGTCTCAGACCCACCAGGATATGGTCTAAGGCTTGGTGACCAACGATTTTGGTTGGGAATAAATCTAGCAAGCGGACTAGGTCAAGTTATAGTAAATGGATGATGAGTCCAAGTATCGATCCCACAGAGACTAATATTTAATTACTAGAATTTATATCACTTAACTTGAGCTAGACAACATAAATAAAAAGATGATATGTGGATTATTAATCTAAAATTAAAATATTAAATAAAACATTTGCAATTAAAAACAAGGGATTCAAACATCAAGGAGGGATTCAAATTCAAATAAAGAACTAAGACACACAACGGTACCAAACTCTATTATGTTGACACGTGTTAAAATTCAATTAATTATTTAATTCTTGACAATTACGGTGAAATCCCCAATTTTATTTTCTAAACGATTCCTCGAGTTAATAAACCTATTTAAATCTAACAGTCTAATTATTTCTAATTGAATTTAATTAGATCTAAATGCATTGAATATTCGTGGAATTTCAGTTTTCACCTAAAACCGCACACTGAAACCGAATACTATTTCTAGTCAATTTAAACATGTGTTGATGACGTCTTTGTTGCTATATTTAACCAATCATCTTCCGATTCGTGATTAATCAACAGACATGTAAATAGTTGATTAGGCTATTAACAAGAAATATTAAACTAACATCAATCAATAATTAAAATAAAGAAAATAATATATTGAAAATAAACCAAATATCAAATAAAGTATTGTTTGGCCCTATTGTGGTCTTAGCCTAAAAAAAATTATTCAATGAATTCAAAACAGAAGTGAAAGCACATATTTAAGTTCATAGAAGAAAACAAAATTAAGAATAAGTGAAAGGAATTCTCAGTGATTTGTGGCGTGTGATGAGGAATTCTTATGCTTATGTCTCTGTCTTCCTCCTTGTTGATGTCTTCATTGTAGTATTCTGTTCTCTTCCTTTCTCTCTCCTCTGTTGTTATGAATCTCGTCCTTTCTGTTCATTTCCGTTCCCTTTCCTTTCTTCTCTCTCCTCTACCTCTCTCTTCTTTTCTCTCACTGTTGACGTCTCTGTACACTTCTGCCTCTCTCTTCCGCCTTGCTTTTCTGCCTCTCTCTTCCGCGCTGATTTTTTTCTCTTTTTGTGCCCCCCTTTCACGTCTCTGCTTCTTCTCCTTTTCTCCCTACTCAATGGGCTTAATCCTCCAATTCCTTGAAGCCCATGTCAAGTTCAAATATTGTAGAAATTATTGTAGAGATTTTATTTTTCAAGATCTGCAAAGATTTTCTTCCAAAACTTCAATATTATATTTTATTCCCTTTCTTTTGGTATTTTGTTTCCTTTGAAATTTTGTAAAATCATCTTATCTCCCAATTTAGACATTTTTTCCTCTTCTATTCAAATCTACAATCATTATGAAATTAATTAAGATAAGCACAAAATTAGGGATAATAATTCTAGATAAGCACAAATATTATAAAATAAAATCCCTAAAATCTCTATAAGATTTGGGCTTATCACTCGGCTAGGTCTTGGTGTGGCTAGTTACCTCAGCACGCTAAATATCCCAAGAAATGAGCTATCCCCTTGAAGCACCCCCCTCGGCTAATCATCCGGCAACCACCAGCAACAATTCTAAACTCCAAAACACCATATTTACACCAAGTACATCCCTTAATCAACTAAAAGCCGTAGCCCCGCCCCTTGCACATGAAATCATAGAACGTGAGTTAACATTAAAAGGATGAATAATATGAAACAAAAACCGAAATCCTTCATGCTCTAGGTTGGATCGAGAATCCTTCACACAAAATACAAACATATCAGCAATATATGACATGAGTGATGCAAAAATAAGGGTGTAGGGCGTGCCTTTGATGTATATGAGCGAAAGCTTTGAAGAACCGCGCAACGGGAAGGCACCAGAGAAATTTCTTGCAAGAAAGGTGCTATGGCCGATGGTTTTGCTGAAGAGGGGCTGCTGAAATTTCGAGAGGAATAATGGTGAATGGGCAGGGTGTCGACTGATGGTGGGTCAATGTTAGGTTTAGTGTAGGTTTAGTATTTTTTAAATAGATAACAAATAGCTAATGAGCGCTAAATTGCTTAATTAAAAGTTTGAAAAGAGTTTTAAGCCCAATAAGCTTAACAGTATGTCCATTAAGTCTAAACACAATCCCGAAAAATATTTTGTGTTGGAAATTTTTTGAAAATATTAGCCGAACCCTCAAAAAGTCCTCCTATTCGATAAAATTTGCGTACCAGATAAAAATAAAATCATGCGGGTAAAAATACCCAATAAAGCTCATTTTGAAAAATACACTTAAAAACACCTTAAATTAATTACTAAATTTAATCATTTAATAAAAATAATTTTCCTGATAATAACTCGGTATCCGTTCCTCGTTCGAGCGCGAAATACATCTAGAATCCCAAATGTATGAACTTTTAAAATTTCATGAAACAAGTCCTATTATGCAAAAATTATGCATAAAATGTATAAAAATAATTAAACACAATTTAATGAAATAAACAAGCATTTAATGCTTTAAAACAATTTAATAAAATACCAAAGATATTTAATAACTTTCAAGCATGTGGTTCACGTGGACCTTCAGATTTTTGGAACGTTAATGTTGGATCATGTGGATTGAAGTTTTCTCTTTCCTCGGCCAATAAAAGTCATAGACCACTTTCTTTCAGCATCGTTGCCAAAAAGTCTTATCTCTTCATGGATTCTGGAATCACATTCGTCTCAGTCAATTCCAGTGTTAGATTCTCTTCAGTTGTCATATTCTACAACTTTTCCGGTGTTTTGATCTTTGAATAATGTTCAAATTCCCTTGCCTTTGTCTTCTTTTTTTTTTTCTTCTTATATATCAATATGAGATAATCCTTACTCATGAGAAGTGATGTTAGTTTTAAATATTCTAAAAACAGACAATACCTTGCTGATGAAGTAATAAAATACAAAATAACTCGTCATATTAAAATTGTGTCGAAGCTAAAGAAAGATTTTACTTCACCACAACTCAATAATTGTGAAGTCGTTCTCTATTAATTACTTCACTACAATACAAAAAAATGAAGTCTTTTAAATCTACTACTTCGGCATTAAATGTAAATTGTGAAGTAAAAAAAGATCAAATACTTCAACAAATAAAAATTATGGTGAAGTTATAGAATATAATTACTTCATCATAGTTCCAAAGCATCGAAGTCGTTCGCATCAATTACTTCACCAAAATACAAAACCTGTGAAGTTAAACAACACATTTACTTCGTCATTCAATGTAAACTATGCAGTTATATATAAGCTATTACTTCTGCACTTTACGAAATCAATGAAGTAAAAGACGTTGTTTTACTTCGGCATCGGTCTAATTCCGGACCGGTTTTCCCTCATTGAACAGGCCAATGACTTCGCTAATTTCTTGGATATGACTTCGGTGATAATGCGAAGTAAAATGGTACCCTATTACTTCACGTGCATCTACTTCGGCAATTATCTACCTATTACTTCATTTAATATGCGAAGTAAATCAACGAAATTCTACTAGTGTGGGTTCATTGAAATGTTTCATCAACCTGGTTTTCTTTGTTCTCGTATTCTTCTCAAGAGCTAACAAGAGCTTCTCTTAATTAGTTCCTTATGTGTAAAAGGTTTCAATTACCACCAGTTTTGGCTTGACTATTGCTTTCTTAGGTGTTTTCTTCTTTTTCTCACTTCGACCACTTCCTTCTTAACTTTCAATAGATCATGTGACATGACGTTCTTTGACTTGTAGATGGAAATCAATTTTTCGTTTAGCAACTTATATATGTGCCGAGCAGAAAATTGTCCCATTTGAGCTTTACTGACAGATGGGAATGACAAAGCCTTGGTGGTGCATGTCTGGGTTGAAATCATGGCCACCATAATGTTATAGAGGATGAAAGACCATGTAACACCTGAAATTTTTTTGGGATACTATATATTGGTTAATTAATTAAGTTAATATCTTTAACAATATTTTTGTTTAGCCATGATTTTTCAGGCACGATGTCTTCGAGATGGTTTCCCAAAAGAAGATACCCGAGCACTAAAGAGATTTAAAATTCTATAAATTTACAAGAAAAAAAATTCTTGAGTTAAATCACTTTTTTTAGGAAAAATATTTACTAAAAGTGGGTCATTTAAACATTTAACACTTTTATTCAATATAGTTTAGCCTTTTAAATTTGAGTTTAGCAAACTAAATAATTACGAAACACACTTTTGACAAATTAAATCTCACTTCTAAATCCTTCAAAAAAAAAAAATTTTAATAATAAAAGAAACCCAAACCCTCCCCAACCTCTTCACTTTAAACACATCAGAAAGAAGAACATAGGCAGCTTAGGATTGGGACGACGAGGGCCGGATTGTTTTCAAGATTGTGCTATATTCGTGCTCGTGTTATCGCTCTAGAGTCGGGACCATCCTCGCACCATCCACAAAAAATTGAGACATCTTTTAATGTTTATCGTATTGATAAAAACATATTACGTCGTTTATAGAATCATGTTTTCTTTAAAGTTTTGATGTGGTTTATAAATTTCAAGGGGTTTACACGGTTATTTTATGAAGGAATTATTACATGTTCATGTTTGTGTGCCCTTATGTATGTGTGTATATATATATATATATATATA
>NC_133310.1:8650096-8674043 GCF_012295235.1 Primulina huaijiensis | reverse complement strand
ATATATGATTGTTTATGTGAGTTTAATATATATATTATGCGTGAATGGGTGGCAGAGGCGTATGTATAGTATGGGCTGAGATGGGCTCAAGTCCAGCCAATATTTTTTTTTTTTAATATAGCCATAAGCCCATCAATTACAAAATAAAAAAAAAGAGAAATTAAAAAACTCTCTCACGGCAGCTTCAGGCTTGGAAATTAGAATACATCTCTCAATTCTCAACCTTTCGGTCCTTCCTGCGCCACACCCCTATTTTGCCCTTTGTTCCCCTTTTTTCCCAATTTTCTCCTTCTTTCCTATACTCTTTTTACATGTCATTTTCAAATTTTTATTAATTGTCAGGTATCTCTCTAATAATTTAATTAATCTTTTATAAGCATAATCCTTCTTGATTCTTGCTAGGTTTCGAGTTTAGATTATTTGGGGTTGATTGGTTTATGTTTTCCCCAAGATTCTTGTAGTTTTTATTGTTTTTGAATCTGGGTTTGGTTTATTTTGGGTTCAAGATTAAAAACTTTCGATAAATTAATTGTATTCTTTTATGGAATCATATCACCATGAATTATCTATTTAGTGTATTTTATGTTTGGTTACTCAAAAGATAGACAAAATTGTTTTTTTTCATCTTTTAATTTAAATGAAGAGTATTCTTTAAGGTGAAATAAAATGAAGTTTATATGTTTTTTTATTTATAGGTTAATCAAAATGTAAAAAAGAAGCATTACCGATTATTTCATCCAAAAAAACAATGAGCAATTATCAAAAACTTCAAATGATCCTCTTCCGTCAATTTCAAGATCTACATTGAGAACCAAAAAACTCAAACCTGACAATGAAGTTGCTCTCGATCCATTAGAAAGAAATAATCCATATTATGAGCGTGATCCTGGGAAACGAATTAGAATATGGGAATATCCATGTGATAAAGAAGATGATGTTCGAAGAGAATATGTTGGTATGGGACCATATCAGCCTATATATGAATATCCACTTGTTGATTTTAAGCATCAAAAACGTAGTTTTCAGTCTTCTTGGTTCGTAAAATTTCCATGGCTCGAGTTTTCCAAAGTAAAAGAAAGTGCATTTTGTTTCCCGTGTTATCTTTTTGATGTTCCTTCATCATATCAGAAGAAATTTACAGCTGAATGATTTAAGAATTAGAAAAGAATGAATTGCAAAACATGTCCACTGAAAAGACATGAAAGAGATTGCAATTCATTACATAGTACTGCTATGCAAAAATGGGAGGGCTTGAAAAATGTATCTCAACATATCGATAGAAGGATGAATAAGCAATCTGAGAATATTGTAAAGCAAAACAGATTACTTATAAGGACATCGATTAGAGCTGTAAGATGGGTGTGCATTTAGAGGACATGATGAGTTTGTAGATTCTCATAATCGTGGAAATTTTCTTGAACTCGTCAAATTTCGAGAGAATTGTGCAAAGAAATTGGTGATATTATCTTAGATAAAGCACCTAAAAATGCCAAGTGTACATCACCAGCAAATCAATAGGAGATTCTAAAAATTATTGCCGATCTTGTGCGAAGTAAAATCCGTGATGAAGTAGGGGATGCTAAATTCTGTATTCTTGTTGATGAAGAAATTGATGAATCTCGTAGATCACAAATAGCTATTGTTTTGCGATACGTAGATTGTGATGGGTTTGTTAGGGAAAGATTTTTTGAAGTTGTTGGTGTTGATGATACTAATTCTTTGACTTTGAAAACACGTATATGTAATATCTTGACACAACACAAGGATACGATGGTGCTAGAAACATGCGGGGAGAATGGAATGGATTACAAGCATTATTTCTCAAAGATTGTCCGTTTGCATATTATATTCATTGTTTTGCTCACCGGCTGCAACTTACATTAGTTGCAGCAGCTAAAGAGGTATCAGATGTATGGCTATTTTTTTTTTCTAAATTGAGTTCAATTGTCAATTTTGTGGGTTCTTCTTCAAAGAGACACTCTCAATTGAAATCCATTCGAGAAGATGAAATCATTGATTTAATAGAATCTGGAGAACTTGGGAATGGTACTGGAGTTAATCAAGCTAGTAATTTGCAACGACCTGCATCTACTCGATGGAGTTAACATTACGTTTCTGTTAGTCGAGTTATTGAATTGTTTGGTTCAGTTTGTACACTTCTAGAAGATTTCATGGGGGGAAGTCTGCCTTTAGTATACGTGCGGAGGCTAAAGGTTTGCTTAAAGAGATTATTACATTTGATTTTGTATTTATCTTGTTATTGATGCATAGAGTTTTGGAAACATCTGATATGTTATGTCAGGCTTTGCAAAGAAAAAATCAAGGCATTCTGAATGCAATGAGTTTAGTCACGACTACAAAATTGCTTTTCCAGAAAATGCGAGATGATGAATGGGAAGATTTTCTATGGAGTGTGAATAATTTTTGTGATAATCATGACATTGTAGTGCCTGATTTGACAGCTCGTTATGTTGAAGTTACTAAATGTTCCTGTCAACAGAAAAATCATTTTACAGTTGAAGAATACTATCATTTTCATGTATTCAATGTTGTGATTGACAAACAGCTGATGGAGTTGAATACACGATTTACTGAGCAATCAATAGAGCTTCTCACTCTCTGTGAAGCCTTGAATCCCAATGATGGCTTCAAATCATTCTCTGAAAGTGCTATTTATTCTTTAATTGATAAATTTTATCCCAATGATTTTTCAAAGATGACATGAAACATTTGAAGACTCAATTGGATCATTATAAGCTTGATGCATTTGAGGATCCGAGGTTTAAAGATGTTGATTCTCTTCTTAAATTATGCGGACTACTAGTTGAAACAAAGAAGTCGAAGATTTATTTCATTATTGATAGACTGATTCGTTTTGTCTTGACTCTTCCAGTTTCCACTACTACAACTGAGCAAGCATTTTCAGGTATGAAACTTCTCAAGACATCACTTCGCAACAAAATGGAGCAGGAATATTTAAACAATGCAATGGTTTTGTATATTGAGAGAGAGATTGCTCATGACCTTGATATAGATTACATAATTGATAGATTTGATCTTTTGAAAAATCGAAGGTTGCGACTAAAGTAGTGTTTATTTAAGTTACCCTCTTTTGGCGTAAGTTGTATTTTTTTTTATGTGTACGCTCTCATATGATTAATATTTGAACTTTTGGAAAATATTTATCCATATTTGATGATTATATTGTGAAAATCGTGGTTTGCACTTAATTTTTATTTCATGTGGAAAATGTTGTATTGATTTCTAGAAAAAAAATTTATTTTCTAGCCCTTCGTATTTTGAAATTCTGGCTACGCCCCTGATTGGGTGGTATATGTGAATACCCAAATTATACCAAGGGACAAAGTGCAAGTTGATTTTAGTTTTGGAATTGAAGATGAATTATCTCATTGAGGATTATAAATTACATGCAATAAATCATTCAACCTTTGGCATGGAGGAGAATTACATGCAATAAACCATGCAATCTTTGACATGGCCGAGGGGAAAGGCAATAGTGGCAAAGTGATGAGTGAAATCACACCAAAACAATATCAAAGTCCTCTCCAAAAGTTGCAATTTTCGAGTATCAAAAATTCTGTCCAACTTCAGAAAGTTTTGCTCATTGTTTTACATATCCAAATCCGATCTCCACCGTTCACAATACACCTACACATATTTTGAGCAATATATCCAAAATTTAGATTGATTCAACGGTTCAATTAGGCTTAAAATTTTTTAAAGGTTACTAATTTTTCGGTATCAAACTCCAACTTGTTCATTCCAAAATTTTTGGAACAATCTTTAAAGTAAGTTGGTTTTTGCTGTACTTTTATGTACATTTGAATTTCATAAGTGTACTATTTGATATATATATTGACATACTTGTTTTTCATAAGTGTGTCCACGTTTGCATAAAAATAAATTATATATGTTTCTTCTAATTCGATCGGCATATGTTATTCATTTAATTTGCTGAATGATATTTGAAAACATGTTTGAGAAAAATATTTTTGAAGGCATTGTTATGATTTGCATTTGAAATGGTCAGAAAATTCCGACTTTTGATTTGATTTGGCCCTGATGCGGTGGAACATAATAATCGATGCTATGGCCTCGCCTCCTTATAGAATATAACTTAGGGAACTGATCAGTTAGCCATGTAAAATAACATGTGCCATTTCTTTGATTTAATATGATATGATATGATTTGAACATGTTGTCTATATATNTATAATAACCGACACTATGTCCTCGCCCCCTTAGAGGATATAACTTAGGGAACTGATCAGTTAGCCATGTAAAATAAAATGATTTTCAGTGCCATTTGTTCGATTTAATATGATATGATATGATTTGAAAATGTTTTCCGTATTCGAATGATATACGATATATATATGCATTTGTTATTTACTATGATCGATCGACCCCTACTTGCTGAGTATTTAACCAAATACTCAACCCTTTCTTCCTCCCCTCAGATAAGAACAAGGAATAAATTAAGGAAGAAGAACTAAAATATTTCTAAGGATGATGAAGATGTCAATTCTTAACGAGAACAATCATGTTATTTTGTTTTTATTATATTTGTTTACGCTTTCGCATTCGTTCAAGTTTTGTAAAGACATTGATATGATTTATGAAATAGATTGATTTTGGATATTTGATTACTACGAGGCTTGTTGTTAATATTCAGGTGATTATTGACAATGCCAGATGTTGCACGTCTCGGGACGTGGCAGTGTATTTATTTAATGATGAGGTGCATGCGTACCTATTCGCTTATGGGTAGCGAGATTCTGGGTGTGTGTAGCATGGAGTGGAAAGGTGGCTGAGTGACTCGAAGCATGGACGAGGCTAGGTGACCGCATCTCGAGTTGTCCAAGCAGGTGGGTGTGTAAGTGTTGCATGCTTGTCGCTCGGGTGGTCGCTCGGAAGTGATCCCGAACTTCTTCACAATGGAAGGCTGCAAGTCATCCCTTTCCTCACAAGTGCTGAAATCATAGTTATGGAGTTTTCAGATTTTTATTTGTGAAAATGTGTTCTCTTAAAATACATCGAAGATTGTGTGGAAATTAAAGAATTTAATTTAAAGTTTTTAAAGGTGCATTTGCGTGGGTGGGCAAAATCCTAGCAACAAAATTATGCGTGGGTGTCTTGGACAGTGGAGGAAAATGATACTGCAAGGAAATTTTATGTTGACCATTTATGTGCTTAGTCTTTTGCCTTAAGATTTTCAAAATAAATTTTGGTTACATGACTATACGCGTACTGTACAGAATCTTATAGCGAAATTTTTTAAAGTTTTTGCGACCATGTGTAAATTTTATAGATTTTTGACAGCATGTAAAATTTTAAATACTTCAGGATGTATGTTTAAATTTTAAAATTTGGGATACTCAAATTTTTAAAAAAGTTAAATTGTAAGGATTTTTAAAGATTTTTGTGGCGTAGTTGATGGTTTTGGATGTCGGCCTTCGGGTCGAGGTGTCTCTGCCAACTATGACGGCGTGTGGATTTTAGCGTTCCCTACCAAACTTGGATCCTTGTATGCTTGAACGAGAGATCATGATTGATGACTTGGAAAATTACCGAGCCACACTTCATAAAATAATTTTTGAGGGTTTTATTTGATGGTTTGAGGAGGAGGAAGTTTAAGAGGAAACATTTGGTTATTTGATTGTTATGTTTATTTTATATAATAAAAAACGAGATGATGAAAACAATAATTTTTATGTTAAATTTACGAAAAAGTGTTTAATACATGTGTTGTTTTATTATATGATATTTGTTATTTTCGGAAGAACTTGTTGGTCCTCTAGGCTCACTAGTTTTAATTGATGCACATGAGGAAGACTGGTGTGGTGCTGGCTGGCGAGTTTTGGCGGTTCAGGATGAGTGCACTTATCCGAGTCATTCTATTTTTCCGCAAGACTGATTATCTTAGTTGATTAGTAAGACATGAGTAATAATTTTATGTTAAACCTTTAATGAATTTCGCTTGATCAAACTTTGAGAATGTGTTGAGGAGCATTATTTGTTTTTGTCTAGTGATAACGAGATGCTATATTCAAATTAGTGAAGAATAATTCTTTTCAAGTATGTAACTAAAATTTATGGAAAAAAATTATGTGCAAAGAGTGCAAGGTTTTGGCCATTGTGTTTTTTTAATAAAAAAATCGGATTTTACGAAAAATCTAGGACATTTCAACTTGGTATCAGAGAATGATCCTGAGGACGAGTGCTCGCCTTCATTCCAAAACAGAACTTGCTCAGCTTCACCATTAAGTCAGTAAGTTTAAATTTGTGAGTTTTAAGTTAAAGGTTTAAATGATCTTTTCATGTTTTTGAAAGCTAAGTTATGTCATATGATATGATTCAAGAATTTGACATATGGGTGGAGATACGGACAATTAACCATTTGAGGAAGCTCAAGAAGAAGAATGACTTGGATAAGGCAATTACTTCGGAGAAGAATGTTTTGAAGGCTGCCAAGACTCAAATAAAAGTCAATGAGAGACCGTATTACTTGGTAGAATCATGAAGATCAAGAAATTAACACACATCTGCGCAGAAAGAAAAAATCACTATGATCTAATGTGCCCAACAGCTTTTGATGACATCATTTTCATCAATCAACTCTATATGGATTTACTTTTCCTAGATATGAAGATCCAAGTATGGGAAGATGAGAACGAGTTGGTTCTGCCAACCAATCAACAAGAAGATAAGGCTACTAAGACACATGTTCAGCCAGTCTCAAGCCCTACTGAACAGCCAGAGCAGTAAGCTTTACATCACTTTCAGAAGTTCAGCCACTCTTCTCCTCAGCATAAGAATGAACCTATCTCAGAGGTTCCTGTTGTCACTGTTGCTGAAACTTTGGAAATCCCAACTGCTCCAAGAACTTCTAATGCTGAACCAACAGTCTGTCCCTCATCTTCTAAATCCTCACTGCTACATCCAATGAAACCAGAAGCCTTAGTGTCTCCACATCTCAGGGAGATCTCTTTGGCCAATGTGGATGAGGTTGTGCAATCTATTGCACAAGGATATGATGATGATGATGATGATGATATGTCATTGAGTAATCTTCTACTTTATCTTTGATAGTCTATAAGTTAGATTTGTTTAATGCAACACAAGAAATTGTGACTCCTTAGGCGAAAGTCATCCTACCTCAGGATGAACTAATGGAAGTAGCTACTCTTGGAGAAACAGTTTCTAAAGAAGAAGTTGTACCAAATGATGAGCTGTTGTCTGAAACAAAAAAAGTAGTATCAGATGTTGTTATGAACGAACCAATAGTCACTCTAGAAGAAATTGATGTTGTAGAGTTTTTGTGGCTGTGTCTATCAGTCGGGATGAGCCACAAGAGTAGATAGATGACTGATCCAGTCAGTCAGGTTGAGAAAATCAATCAGACTGATCCTGAAGTATCTGTGAAAGAGCTGGTCAGTCAGGTTGAGAAAATCAATCAGACTCATCCTGAAGTATCAGTGAAAGAGCTGGTCAGTCAAGGTGACCCAGAAATGCTAATTACAGAGCGGATATGTCCTTCAAGCAATTGGGTTCCAGATCTGACTCTTGCTATTGCTATAGACATTACCAGAATCATGCTTTCCTCTCCAAATCTAGATATTGCTGAAGATATCAATTTGGACAGTATTCATGCCAGTTTGAATTCCCTTACATCAAGTCTCACTATTCTGAAGAGGTCAAATAAATTCTGCAGATAATGTGGACAACTTTCGAGACAAAATGCTGAAAGAAGTTTCTGCTCTAGCCAAGAATGTGTGTATATGCATTTAAAGTTAGTATACATCAAGAAAGCCCAGGCTGCCACATCAACTCATCTTGTTGGACAAATTTCATGGAATCATTTTCAGATATCTTCTAATATTGATAGTGTTCATTTGAATCTAACAAAGAAGATTGTTGAGGTGAATTAAAATCTTACTGAGAAGAGAAGATTGATGGTGTCGACATCAACTGGCTGCAGTGCTTACATACCTTAAAGCTCCAACTAGTGTTGAAAAAAAAAGGGAAAGTAAGTGCTAGCTAGATGAAAACTGAATCTTCCAGTAGTCAGGCTCATAAGAGAGAATCGTCGAAGCCGATTGGTTCTAGCAGCAAGAACTCTAGATCTCACAAAGATTATCAGAAGAGATAGTGCCTAGAACAATATCTATATATTTATCGGCCTAACCATTTCTTAGTAAATTCTTTTTATATATTCCACGAATTCAATACTTCTACAACAAGTGCATATTTTATTAATCACCAAAAAAAGAAAATTGTTAGAACATTTATGTTTTGGTGAATTAACAAGACTGCTAATCTAATAAATTAATACAAAGCACAGCCGAACAGATTTCAAGAGGGAAATTGATCATTCATGCGTATATAATCAAAGCCTAACTAATGTCTAAACATAACTGATAGAAGTCTATTTGATGGCAAAGGGTAACTGACAGAAGCCGGGATGATCAAATAACAACTGATAGAGCAGTATACCTCACTGAATCAGTCAGTATAATTAATAGACATTCTTTGCACATCTGCTGAACATTCTTTGAAGAGCAGAGCCTAGCTGATTATTGGATAGAATCTCGTAACTGCTTTTTCAGTCTAGTGAATATCAGTCCATGCGCACTACACAAAGTGTACGATTTGTTAGAGATGACGATGAGTTTGTACAACAACGTTTGTATTAGAAAACGACTATAAGATTTAAAAAAGACGTCGTTGCAGACGATGCCTATAAATATATCAGTTAGGAAGTTTCTCTAAAAAGGCTCCTCTCTCCGATTCTTTAACATTCTAAACTATCTAAGTAATTTTCCGAGATCAAGCTTTTCGAGAGCCCAACAAATAAAAATAAGAACACGTTTATTTGTTTATTCCGATCACTGATGATCAATTTGTGCTTAGAAATTTCATTGAGAAATCATTGTGTTTGACTGTAAGAAGTCTTATTGATAATTTTGTGTTAAGTTTGTGAGATATTAAAAGTTTCAGTTAGTCAATGATAAGTCGCGCTGAAGTGGGTAGTTGCGAACTATTGTAATTGCCAGTCTTTTAGTGAAAACTTTATATGTGGAAGAAAGATGACGTCACGTAAGAGTTATTCAATTCTCCGGACATCCCAAAACAAATATGTGTATAATACAATTTTGTTACTCTGCTTTTAGCTTCATTTCATAGCCTAACTGTTTCATACTTAAGTAATTTATTGTGTTCAAACCATGTCATTGAGCTTCATGCCACGCAATACTCAACTGCTAGCTTATTTATTCATCCTCCTCGAAATCAATCTATGATCTTAACACGTGTTATTGTAATTTTTTTTTACAACACCCATATCTTATTTCACCAAATTTGAGCTCGATAAAGGGAATCGAGTTAAGCAACCAATATTGACAATTTCATACGCGAAAAAATGACCTAAAATCACCTGTTAGACTGTCATACAATCATATCCATAATATTTGATTGTTTCAACACTCAATTGGTTCAAGTAATTTGATAATATGGTTTTTGAGAGAAACAATCATGGAGTAATTGAAACAATTGCGATACATTCTCAAAGTTTTGAACTACAATAGGATTATCATTTATATCTTTAGCAAAGATGTAAGACACTTAACCATACCATAAATAATCAAGATGTAAGACGCTTAATCATATAATAGATAATAACAATAAGATCAGATATTCGATTTTAATTGACTGTAACTTGGCATAATCATTGAGATGAAGACGAATAGGATTTAATACACAAATTATATCGTTATAATGAAACACGATATTGTCAAACTGTAAAGCTCGATACTACATAAATTCAACTTTATTGGTTAATTAAACCAACTGGGTTCACCAGGTACTTTCTTACTGAACTATTACAAGTTTAAAGGAGTTTTAAATATAACCCCACAAGAAAAGCACATCTACTTAAGACATCAACAAATGCACTCTCTTATCCCAAACAATATTTGCGGACAGGTTTTTCCAAGTGCAACATACTTCAATGCATCATCGGAATGTTAGGGAGAATTTCTAGGAAATTTAAATGTCTATTAGAATTTTTTTTAAAAAAAACTACATTTCGAAAATAAACATTTACAATCATGCATGCAATATCTGTTGTTAAACACACATGTTAAAATAAAGAGATTTCAATACTACGGTTAAAAATATACCAAAAATCATGTCGATCCAATCAACATATAAAATAAACAGAGTATGAAAATATCCATGAACTCTCCAAACTCATAAACATGATGTGCAGAAAAATAAAGTCATCGGGTTAGCGTGCGCATATCCAGCCCGCCTACTTAGTCTTCGGCGCCTCCAATCTCCTCATCAATATGCTCACCTGCATCATTCACGTCTAATGAGTCTAAAGACTCAACACACCATAAACGTTATAACGAGTACATATACATGACATGCAACAGTGAAAAGTACTGTAATCAACATACATTTCATGATCTTAAAAGCGTAAACGTAAACGTAATAAAGCATAAGGTGTCAAAACATAACTCAACGTATCATCATTAACGTGTTCATTTCCTTTATTTGAATTCAGTTCATTAGTTGTGACTTTCATATAACCTTTATTCGATGAATTCATCTACGTGTGTAACCGTGGTACCCGGAGACGGGAACATCAGCGACAATATTACCCATTCACTGAGCCTTGGACTTACATGTCATCGTATTCGTATTCGTATTAGTCAAAACCAACTATCATCCTTCAAAACATGTCATCATATTCATCACTTATAAAAATCAAGCATACAAGTAAATTTTTCTTAAAATAAGCATGCAACGTATTTTTCATATTAACATAAAAAGTCATGATCATGATAGCATAAGCATTAAAAACGTGAAATTTTGTGGTCAGGACACTGCCAGGACTGCTAACTCAACCCGGGTGCAAAAGTATCATTTTGCCCTTAGAAATCCTAATTGACCATTTTACCCTTGGACCTCAAAATTTCGACCCGAAGCCAACCAAACACCTCAAAACATATTTATAATTGATTCTTAGACGTAAACTCGAGGCCTTTTCGTAACTTATACGATTCGTTTTAATACTTGGACTAGGGTCTCGGTTTTAACCCGAATCAACCCAAACCACAACTAAACTCTCCCAAACTTAAATCATGACTTAATAACACCTAACTAAACCTCGAACACCCAAGTTCAGACCACACGAAGCCCTCGGTAACCCTCGACCAGCTACTAGAAATCTCGGCTCTACTCAAGAATCAAACCCTAGTGCACTTAGCCTCCCAAAACTCGATCCTAGGACGAACCAACGTGACCAACCTTTAACCAACTATCCAAGGACTAAGACCAAGCCGTGAAATCCCTCCTGGAACAACCAAACCCACGCCTACAACCCCATGCACGTGAACGTGCGAGCTTCACACAAACATCACAAAGTCGAGCTCCAAACACATTTATCACCTATGACCTGGCCCTAGCCCGCAACCAGCCATGCTCGAGCCATCCTAGGCCATGTCTCGGACCCACCAGAGCCTGGTCCACGGCATGGGATTGCCCTTGCGTCGCTGCACAAACAAATCTTTCGATCTAGCCACCCCCGCAACAACCACCATGGTAACTAGCGCTCGGCCTTCACCAAAAATTCGACCACCTAGCGACTCCAGCCTCTTGACACCATGACTTTCATCATTTACTACCCTTAAAAATGCAGCCATGCCAGCCCATTATATCAAAGCCAAGAAAAATCATGAGTTGAACTTGCATTGTACATGTTAAACAATGCATAACCGAAGCAACAAAAGGATTTAAACGTTTTTCATGCAAACACAAACATAACCGCGTATAATAGCATGAATGATGAGAAAAAAAGGATTTATGGCGTGTCTTTGGTTTTAAACACACGAAACTTTGATATCTTCGCGTAGGACGAGCACTGGAGGGACGGGGAGGAAGTTTTCTTGCAAACTTTGAAGAAATTCGAGATAGCTGCTGAAGAACCCTACGAAAATGATGTTGCTGCTGAAGGGGAGGGGCGCCCGAATGCTTAGGTTAGGGCTAGGGTTTGATAGGGTAGTGTTTAATTAAGAAAATTATGCACTAATGAGCTGTAGTCATGTTACGCAGTTTGAATTTTCTAAACCTTACCCAAATACTTCCCAGTTATATGATCAAGGAAATCGGTCAGCTAGTTTTCACGGCTATTCTTCTTCCGGGAAGAAAAAGTTGGTTTCTAGCTGACTAAAAGTATTCTGAGTTGTTTATGAATATTAGTTTCTGCTTCAACTTTTATGAATTTTAACCAAAAGCTAAAAGCAAGATTGAGATTTTTTTTTCTTCTGATTTTTTGTTAATAAGTTAAAGTTATAATTTAACTTTTGTATCCTTAAAAATGTATATTCTACAATTTCTCTCAATTTTTATAAATATTTTTTGAGATTTTTTAAATTATTAAATTTTTTATAAATAAGTTTTTGAGAGTTTCGAATGAAATTCATAAAATTCCAATCATATTTTATTACAAAAATTAATTTTTTGAAAATATATAATGTGTTTTTATGTAATTTTCATTTCCATAATTTTTTTTACATATTTTGTGCATGTATAAAAAATTTCATTTTCTTTTTTTATTAAACTTATATAAATTTTCATTCATGTTATAAAAAAATGAATTTTATACAAAATATTCAAAATGTAATAATAATTATATAAATATATTATCTATTGCGTGAGTATCAAAATTTAGATAATTCAAAAAAGATTAATGTTATATAGGTTAAGATATTATTATCATTTTACTAAAAATTAAGTTTGGAAACAAATTTAGTTTGTATAACTTTCAGACTTTTATTTTAACACTTCATACTTTTGCTTCTCACCCATTTCAAAATAATCTCTAGAAGAATTACTTTAAAATAAACAAAAACTTTCTCAAATATTCTCTAAATATGTCCAAAATTATGATTTTACCTCCTATATTTTTGGAAGGTTAATTTTACCTGGGAGTGTCAATTCGGGTGAATCGAGTGGGTCCAGGTTAGGTTGACGCATGATAATACTAAAAACTGCTCAATCCGAACCCAAACTCGAAATCGAATCAACCCGAAAACGACTCACCCAAACCCGAACAGATCAACCCGACTCAACTCGATTTGATTTTTTATTTTATTTTAAAATAATAATAATAATATTATTATTATTATTATTTTTATTTAAACATATAATAATAAAATCTCTCTTTATATATGCTTTAAATTTGGAAGACAATTGGAAATGGTAGAAAATTAAAAGTATATTTATTAAATCAAATAAACAATTATTTTAAAAAAAATTGCACAAATTACATAATAAATAATGAAAAATTATTATCAATATATACTTTTTTTTTTCAAATATACAATATATAAAAATATAGACGATATTTCATAATTATATATTAAAAAATATGTCGGGCCTGAGGGGAATTCTTTTTCGGATCAAATTAAAATATATTAAAAATGTACCCGATTACCTTTTCGGATCAAATTTCGGGTTCAATCCGATCTGACCGGAACTCGAAAACCCCAAACCCAAACTTGATTCTATCGGGTCGGTCCAATTGACACTCCTAGATAAAACATTCGCTTGTAATATCTATTGCAATACAAATAATTCATAGACTCAAAACCATCTAAAAAAAATAAACTATGAATTATCATTCCTGATTCAATTCATTCTTTGGTGTTTCATACTCAGTAGCATGCCTGATTCAATTCATTACTTGGTGTTTCATTACTCGGCTGCTAAAACTACAAAGACCTGCAGTTTATAACATTGACCAACTGCTGTCACATCTTTGAGGGGAATAAGTGATCCTCAATTCAGTAGAACGTGCATACGTTTTTTAAAACCGTGCATACTTTATTTAAAATCGTAAGAGGCTGACAATTAATATCAATTTTTTAATTAACTTTTTTCTCATTTGCTATAAATCTGAGCTGACACTATCAGTGCCTGAAAATTTTAATAAATATACAGCGCATAAGTAAAGAAGAAAAAAGGGCAATGCAAAGCACATACTGGTTAAAGTGTTTAATGCGCAAATATTTGCTACTTAACTCATGAAGAACATCTTAAAAAAACATGGAAAATATCAACACAACGTTCCACACACACGTACACAAAAAAAAACCTGTTTCGTATTCCGAGTAAACAATGACCGTAAGTTGGCTTATCTGTTCAACGTCAGGCTAACCTGCACAGTAACAAAATCCTCATTAATGAAGCAGCCAACCAGGCATGTTATCTTTTCCTTACTTGTTACTGAAGATAGAAAGCCAATAAAACAGAAGAAAAATGTACTTATTTGCAAATCCTAAGAATATAAACATAGAATAGACAAGATTTCATTGCCAAAAATCAATTATGTTGGCTATATTTGAACTAAAAAGAAACGGGAATAGAAAGAAGACAAGAATAGAGGAAAGTAAAAAAAATACAAAAAGGATCAATCAGTCACAAATATTTTTTTATATTTTCTGTTTTTATTTCCGTCGGAACTTGAAAGCGTCGAGCTTATTTTTTGTCGAATAATATTGTAGAACCCGTTAAATCATATTACGTATAAGCCGTGCATAATTACTATTATTTAAATTAAAATGATTTTTATGCATGAGGATCTAAATTCATTCTTTTAAAATTGGTTGAATTATTATTATTTATTTTACGCAGTATTTTAGTTTTTATCTTTTCAGTTAAGTAAGTGAGGCTGGACTGGAGTTGGAGTTTTAAAATAAAATTTAATGATAAGAAAATATTCCTAGATCTTATTCAAGATAAAGGATAATTTATTTTAATGTAAAAGAATGTTTAAGAATTAAATTAATTAATTAGAGATAAGTAGTAAATAAATTCTTTTATGTCCAATAATTTAATTAAAAGCCTAAATTAAAATATGTGATCAATTGAGATAAGTTAATCTAGTCTTATTTTATTTAAGAAATTGTAACTTAACATGTTAGTAAATTTAATTTAAAAATTAGCCATGCATGCAAGATAATTACTATCCTAAATTAATTATTTAATTCACTAAAATACTTAATGAGTAGATAAAACTTTAAAGATTAAAATACAAGATTTAGCAATATTTTCCACCCCATTTGAATAAGCAATTCTCGGCCACTTTCTTTAAGATTTAATTGTTGATTTGACAACTCTCCATTTTTGATATTTTTCTTTATCCCTTCATGGTAGAATGATTCCTTCATTTTAAATCCCCTCTAATTAATAATTAAGAAATATTCCTATCCTCATTTTTTATAAGAAAATCAGCCACCTCCCTTATAGGTTTAAAAAAAAAAATTTTGACAACTCACCACCTTGATTCATTTCCTTAATCTTTTTCTTTGTATGATAATCTCTTCTTTTTAATCACCAAAAATTATTAAATAAGCAATATTTCTACCTTGTACCTAGACTAATAATCGGCCATTCACCCCTCAATTATCCCTCAAAATCCCTTGATATCATATCATTTCCTATCTAGAAAACTCTAGGATAGAAAAGTTTGTATCTTGCCATTCAAATCTCCAATTATCTTGGAACTTCCTCATTCATTTCCCTATCCTTCTCTCCTCTCCATTCTCTCGAAAATATCAGTAGCAAACCTTCAGAAAAAAATCATGAGAAGCACTAGAGAAACAAGAGGGAAAACAAGAAAGATAAAGAGAACTCCGTCTCCGCCGCGCCGCGTTCGTCGTAATTGTTTGTTTCTTTTGTAAACAAATTCCAAGCATGTATATGTCCATCTTTTCTCTTCAATCAAGTCATATACATATTTTTAAACCATGTTATGTTTATAATTCATGTAGCAAAACCGAAATAATGACATCAACTTTCAAAATAATTCTGCACAGATTTTTCTCGGCCACCTTCATGCTTCACGGTTTTTGCTTTGTGTTTGTGGTTTCAGGGGTTGGCTCGGTTCCAAGCGTTTAAGGCTGCATCTAGACACGATATAGAGTGTGTTAGGAAGGTGTTTGTCCATTGGTTTAAGTCCCTTCCCCCCAGCAACGCGTATTTGACAGCAACTCTCCTTGGTGAAATTTCGTGTCTCGATTTGCATGGTTTATTGTCTAAGGTGAGGGTTCGGATCTTGCCTGTCCTAGGAGATGTAGCCATGGTTAGAACCCCTCCTTAGCATGTCTAGGACGTGACCAAGAGGATCTTTCATGGCTTGGTTCATGGTCCCATCGGTTTTTAAAACAAACAAGACAAGTGCCCCTTCAGGTTTCATTATTTTGATTTCTGTGAGTGAGTTTTCGGATCTTGGGGTTTTGGATGGATCTTGGTCGGCTTTTATCCCTTAACCTTGGTTCATACAACACTTCATCATGTCTAGATCGAGCCATGGTTGATCATATGACCACTGGAATGACACATGACAGCAATCGATCCAAACAATCGCACAGTACATATTTTTGGTGCTCTCGGTTTCAAGTTTCAATTGCCTTGGGTGTTTTCTTGGATTGTGATTGTCCTAGGGCCCTTAGCCATGGTTCAAGCCCCACCTTAGGATGTTGGTAAGGGACTCTGGTCGGTCGTTCAACCCCCAATGACCTGCAGCCTCTTAAACGAAGGCATGCAAGCACAGCTGCTACCGCTGGAATTTTACAGCAGCTTCGATGCTGTTCAGAGGTCACGTACGAGTTTTTGGTTGGCGTTTAGCCTATGGTCTTGGACTGGACAGTACCTTATTGAGTTAGAAAGGTCATGTGTTTGGCCGTTTGTAATTTGGTTAAGTTTAGAGGTCGTACCAGAATTTACGGTGCAATGTGCCAAAGTGACTCTCGAAAGAGCGTTTCACGATTTTTGGCCTCCATTCACTATTTTCGTGCATTGCAGCCCCATGGTTATGTTTTCCAGTATTTTAGGAGTATTTTAATCATGGCTAAACGATGGTTTGGTGTTGGTTCGGTTTGGTAAGAAGCCATGGCTGAATACTAAGTTTGTTGGGCTTAGTTGTCTCGTTTTTTATTCGATTTTTGAAGGGTTGGTCAAGTTAAGTTTATTTGCATGTTCCTCATGTTAGAATTAGGTCGCAGCGAGCCTGGGAACGATCCAACTCAAGTGGTAAAATAAAATAGGATTTTAATTATATTACGTGCATAAAAATATAAAATGTATTATTTTTGAGATATATGCGATATGTCTTATGGCCACCTCACGCTTATGGGATTATTGCTTCATCCGGTGACTTACAACCGGTTTATGTTTATGTATGGGTACGGATATCCAGTTTAACTGCTGTGATGATCTCTACCACCCAGTATACTGTGGTTTAGTCTGATCAGACGATTCATATTACGTTATGGGCCACTTGCGTAGAACATTATCTCTACAAAAGAATTATGATATGCTATGTTATGACAGGGCTCTATCGAGCAAACATTTTTCGTACGATTTTCAGTTATGCACGTATTTATAATTACTCATGACACGATTTTTACGTTACGCTTTACAATATGATATTTTCACGTTGCATGCGATTTTATGATATATGTACTTGTTATTCAAGATATATGCATGCTGAGTCTTTATACTCACTAGACTTGATTGTTGTATGTACTGATGAGGTCGAGACCGAGGGCGGGGACCAGTGAGCTAGCTTGGTTCGGCAGTTGTAGGAACCCGAGGACCTCATGCTTCAGTTTATTTATCATTATTATGCAAAATCATTTTTATCACGATGAATTATTTTAAGTTGTGGTTTTGAAACAAATATTTACTTCCGCTGCTATTTTGAACATTAAATCTTTTTATCAGTTTATTTTACGAATGAGGCAAATTATTTACTTTTAAAAGAAAAAAAATTCAAATAATTCCGCAAATTTTCAAATACAAAATACGGGCCTCGACAGCTGGTATCAGTGCCTATGTTCTTGTAAAGAGTTGTACTACTACTGATCTCGAGAAGCTCATGAAGTCACGTCTTCGTTCTGCAAGTTTTACGTTTACGCATTTCGTTTAAAGCATAAAATATTTTATCAGCATGTTAAATGAAATGTTTATTGTGATCCGAGACATAGACCTCGAGCTTCATGGCAATCTCTTTTATGCGGATCTGATCGTACTACCGATGCCCGAGTTTGACAACATTTTGGGTATGGACTGGATATTAAGGAACAGAGTTTTGATCGACTTTCAGCGGAGATCTGTTCTAGTCCGACCGCTTGGGATGGAGAAGTTCTTATTCGAACTAGACAGGTACTTTCCTTTACCGTGCATTATACCTTGTGTCCAGGCTAGGAAGCTCATGCGTAGAGGGTGTCGGGCGTTCTTAGCGACTTTTGTATCCATTCTCGAGGCACCCAGTCAGTCAGTCTCCGATGTCCTAATTGTTAGGGATTTTCTAGACTTTTTTCCTGATGACGTCTCTAGTATGCCACCCGAGCGGGAGGTGGAGTTTTCTATTGAGCTTATGCCAGGTACGGTACCGATATCAAAAGCACCATACTGATTAGCACCGACAGAGATGGCAGAACTGAAGAAGCAGATCCAGGAACTTCTTGACAAGGAGTTCATTCGCCCAAGTTTTTCGCCATGGGGCGCGCCAGTCTTGTTTGTGAAGAAGAAGGATGGTTCGATGAGGCTCTGTATTGATTATCGGGAGTTGAACAGAGTTACAGTGAAAAACAAGTACCCACTTCCGCGGATTGAAGATTTATTTGATCAGTTACAGGGAGCTTCAGTATTCTCAAAGATCAATATGCATTCCGGTTATCACCAATTGAGGGTGAAAGAAGCCGATGTTCTCAAGACTGCTTTCAAGACTCGTTACGGCCACTTCGAGTTCCTTGTGATACCGTTCAGTTTGACAAATGCGCCAGCGATCTTCATGGATCTCATGAATCGCATATTTCAACCGTATCTTGACCAGTTCGTGATAGTATTCATAGACGACATTCACGTCTACTCAAAGAATCACGAAGAGCACAGCAGACATCTGACAGCAGTTTTGCAGACCCTACAGAAGCATAAGTTATTCGCAAAGTTCAGTAAATGCGAATTCTGGTTAGAGAAGTTGGCGTTCTTAGGCCACATCATTCAGCGGTATTGAAGTAGACCCAGCGAAAGTTGCAGCAGTCAGAGATTGGGTTGTGCTGCAGAATGCATCAGAGATCCGTAGTTTCCTTGGACTAGCAGGATATTACAGGAAGTTTATTCATAGATTCTCCTCTATCGTAGTTCCACTCACGTCGTTGACAAAGAAGAATGTTAAATTTGTGTGGGGCGATGAGTGTCAGAAGAACTTCGATACTTTGATGCAAGCTCTTATCTCAGCACCAGTTTTGGCCATGCCGTCAGGGCCCGACGAGTTTGTTTTGTATACCGATGCTTCGAAGCTCGGTTTAGGCGCAGTGTTGATGCAGCATGGGAAGGTGATAGCGTATGCTTCTCGACAGTTGAAAACCCATGAGAAGAACTACCCTACCCACGATCTAGAGTTGGCAGCCGTAGTTTTTGCCTTGAAGATTTGGAGGCATTATTTGTACGGAGAGAAGTGCCAAATCTTTACCGACCATAAGAGCATCAAGTACTTCTTTACGCAGAAAGAGCTCAATATGCGACAGAGGCGTTGGTTGGAGCAAGTGAAGGACTATGACTGTGAAATTAGCTACCACCCGGGCAAAGCTAATGTAGTTGTGGATGCATTGAGCAGGAAAGTCGCAGTGATGGCTCATTTGAAAATTTCGAGACCTCTTCAGTGTGAGATGCAGAGGTTTGATCTGGAGACATATCCTCGAGGTAGAATTCCTCGTCTATCTACTTTGACGATTCAGTCTTCTCTTCTAGACCGTATTCGCAGTGGTCAGTCAACAGATGAGCAGTTGGCAAAGTGGAAGCAGAGAGATGAGGCCAAGGACAGTATCTTGTACACGGTTAGCGACGGTATTGTGAGATATCGAGGCAGAATGTGTGTTTCTAGCAGCGATTCTATTCGAGCAGATATTTTATCAGAGGCCCACATGTCGCCGTACTCTATTCACACTGGCAGTACGAAGATGTACAAAGATCTTCAGTTATTGTATTGGTGGCCCGGGATGAAGAAGGATGTCAGACGTTTTGTATCCGAGTGCCTGACTTGTCAGCTAGTGAAAGCAGAGCATCAGAGACCAGCAGGTATGCTCAAGCCTCTTCCTATTCCCGAGTGGAAGTGGGAAAATGTCACAATGGACTTCGTAGTCGGTTTGCTGAAGTCAGCTAGAGGATCAAATGCTATCTGGGTAATTGTTGATCGTCTTACCAAATCAACGCACTTCTTGCCTATTAAGACGACTTTCCCCATGATCCAGTATGCAGAGTTGTATATCTGGGAGATAGTCCGCCTTCATGGTATTCCCGTTTCTATCGTGTCTGACCGAGATCCTAGATTCACTTCCTCATTTTTGAAGAGTTTGCATTCGACTATGGGTACGAAGTTGTTGTTTAGCACAGCTTTCCACCCTCAGACAGATGGACAGTCAGAGATAGTTATCCAAAGTTCGGAGGATCTTCTCCGCGCTTGTGTTATTGATTTCTCAGGGAGTTGGGAGTCAAAGTTGCCGTTGGTAGAGTTCACCTATAACAACAGTTTTCAGTCGTCTATAGGTATGGCTCCGTATGAAGCACTGTATGGTCGCAAGTGCAGATCACCTATTCACTGGGATGAAGTAGGGAAGAGATCAGAATTGGGTCCGGAGATTATTCAGCAGACTGCCGATGTAGCAGTCAGGATCCGTGATAGGATGAGGACTGCTCAAAGTCGACAGAAGAGTTATGCGGATCAGAGGAGGAGAGATCTAGAGTTTGCCGTCGGCGACCATGTTTTCATGAAGGTAGCACCTATGAAAGGTGTCATGCGATTTGGGAAGAAAGGAAAGCTTAGTCCGAGATTCATCGGACCATTTGAGATCCTCAACAGGGTTGGGACGTTAGCTTATTGTGTGGCTCTTTCGCCGAATCTGGCCAGAGTACACAATGTGTTCCACGTCTCTATGCTGAGGAAGTATATGACAAATCCTTCGCATGTCTTGAACTTTGAGCCATTGCAGCTCACTCCGAACCTGTCTTATGAAGAAAGACCAGTGCAGATCTTAGACAGACATGAGAAAAAGCTTCGGAACAAGCTGGTTAATCTAGTGAAAGTCAAATGGCTTAATCATTCGAAAGAGGAAGCTACGTGGGAGTCTGAGCCAGAGATGAAGAGTCGTTACCCCGAGTTATTTGTTGAGTTTTAATTTCGAGGACGAAATTTCTTTTAAGGGGGGAGAGTTGTAGAACCCGTTAAATCAGACTACGTATAAGCCGTGAATAATTACTATTATTTAAATTAAAATGATTTTTATGCATGAGGATTTAAATTCATTCTTTTAAAATTGGTTGAGTTATTATTATTTATTTTACGCAGTATTTTAATTTTTATCTTTTCAGTTAAGTAAGTGAGGCCGGACTGGAGTTGGAATATTAAGATAAAATTTAATGATAAGAAAATATTCCTAGAATTTATTCAAGATAAAGGATAATTTGTTTTAATGTAAAAGAATGTTAAAGAATTAAATTAATTAATTAGAGATAAGTAGTAAATAAATTCTTTTATGTCCAATAATTTAATTAAAATCCTAAATTAAAATATGTTACCAATTGAGATAAGTTAATCTAGGCTTATTTTATTTAAGAAATTGTAACTTAACATGTTAGTAAATTTAATCTAAAAATTAGCCATGCATACAAGATAATTACTATCCTAAATTAATTATTTATTTCACTAAAATACTTAATGGGTAGATAAAACTTTAAAGATTAAAATACAAGATTTAGCAATATTTTCCACCCCATTTTAATAAGCAATTCTCGGCCACTTTCTTTATGATTTAATTGTTGATTTGTCAACTCTCCATTTTTGATATCTTTCTTTATCCCTTCATGGTAGAATGATTCCTTCATTTTAAATCCCCACTAATTAATAATTAAGCAATATTCCTATCCTCATTTTTTATAAGAAAATCGGCCACCTCCCTTTTAAATTAAAAATATATATATAATTAAAAACTCACATGTTGATTCATTTCCTTAATCTTTTTCTTGGTATGATAATCCTTTCTTTTTAATTACCAAAAATTATTAAATAAGAAATATTTCTACCTTATACCTAGACTAATAATCGGCCATTCACCCCTCAATTATCCCTCAAAATCCCTTGATATCATATCATTTCCTATCTAACAAACTCTAGGATAGAAAAGTTTGTATCTTGCCATTCAAATCTCCAATTATCTTGCAACTTCCTCATTCATTCCCCTATCCTTCTCTCCTCTCCATTCTCTCGAAAATATCAGTAGCAAACCTTCAGAAAAAAATCGTGAGAAGCACTAGAGAAACAAGAGGGAAAACAAGAAAGATAAAGAGAACTTCGTCTCCGCCGCGCCGCGTTCGTCGTAATTGTTTGTTTCTTTTGTAAACAAATTCCAGGCATGTATATGTCCATATTTTCTCTTCAATCAAGTCATATACATATTTTTAAACCATGTTATGTTCATAATTCATGTAGTAAAACTGAAATAATGACAGCAACTTTCAAAATAATTCTGCACAGATTTTTCTCGGCCACCTTCATGCTTCACGGTTTTTGCTTTGTGTTTGTGGTTTCATGGGTTGGCTCGGTTCCATGCATTTAAGGCTGCATCTAGACACGATATAGAGTGTGTTAGGAAGGTGTTAGTCCATTGGTTTAAGTCCCTTACCCCCAAGCAACGTGTATTTGACAGCAACTCTCCTTGGTGCAATTTCGTATTTCGATTTGCATGGTTTATTGTCTAAGGTGAGGGTTCAGATCTTGGCTGTCCTAGTGGCTGTAGCCATGGTTAGAACCCCTCTTTAGCATGTCTAGAACGTGGCCAAGAGGACCTTTTATGGCTTGGTTCATGGTCCCATCGGTTTTTAAAACAAACAAGACAAATGCCCCTTCGGGTTTCATTTTTTATTTATGTGAGTGAGTTTTCGGCTCTTGGGGTTTTGGATGGATCTTGGTGATGAAACTTAAAATTAATAATTTATTATATGTTAAAACCTATATTTTAACATTTAAGTTTCATTAAAATTATAAAATTATGTTATTTTAGTATTGTGTGTTTATATTTAAATGTCTTACTAAATATGTTTTATTTTCAGGTATTCTACGTGTTGGTAAAATAATGATAACTCAAGCTAGAAAATTCAAATGGAGGTGATTCAAATATTTTTGGAATTCTTGAGAAATTATTTACAACTTTGCAGAAGACATGATTGCCTAAAAAGTTGGTTAAGATGATCAAATTGTGAAAATATCAAAAGGAGGACAAATTTACTTTCACCATGACCAGCATATAGTAAAAAAATCATAACTATTTCAATAGTTAACCAAATGAGATGAACGAAGTGGCCAAATTCATCTACAGATAATTCCCCACATGTTTGCTGTTTTGAGCTGAGTCAAATTCGATGATTAAAGTCGTGGAACAAAGCATTGAAAGAAGGGGCATGGAATTGAAGTTGGAGAAGACAAAGACTACTATTACAACTACATTGCATTAATAGAATTTTTGACCCTTTCTCTCATTTGGCCTATAAATAGAGGCCATGTGCTAGCTTGAGAATCATTCTATCTCATTGTAAAATATAGTGTGAGTGTGTATAAAAGTTCTAAGTTCCAATATATTTTCCATTTTCCAATTTATGAGTGATGTTTTTAGTGTTGATCAAAAGTAAGTTCATGGAAAGCTAAATCTATTATGTCAAGGTGAAGAGGATGAATTCTTGGTGAAGTAAGATTGTTTATATTTTGTATATTCTTTCTTTATTTCTTTTCATTTTGCTAATTTCTTTTTATTGTAGGTATAAAAATGAATTATTTGTTGTTATCAATTTACATCAAATG
>NC_133310.1:8646736-8649831 GCF_012295235.1 Primulina huaijiensis | reverse complement strand
CGCAACTAACTTATTAAATCATATATTTCATTTAGGCAATAGCGTGGCTCTGCCGGTTGTTCTAAATGAAATATAATGATTTAATTTAACATTTATTTTATGCAGTTATATATTTATATAGTTATATATATAATCATAGGTACCATATATAAAATATCGGTGAATTCGGTATTTTCTATAGTGGGAACTATATTATATTAGGTGTGTGTTTAAATATTTTTATTTTCTTCGAACCATTATTTATGGTGGTTTCCTTTGTTTTACTTTTAGTTAAACAATATTGCATAAACCAAGAATAAATCCTCGAGACTTGACAAAATTTATAATTTGTAAACTTCGTTCTTGCATTTGGTAATCTATAAATTAATAAATTTAAACTTAAAATAACCTCTCTGTGGAACGATCTCGTATTTACGAAATATATTACTTGCAGACAACCTACACTTGGGTGAATTAAAATTTAAGTAGTAGCAAGTTTTTGGCGCCGTTGCCGGGGAGGTATAAATTAAGTTTATATTTGTTAATTATGTTTTATTTATAAGTATTGTGTTGTTTATTTTTTGTATGAGTATTTGGAGTCGAAAAAAAAATGGTAGACTTATTCGAGTATCTGAAAATAATTTAAATATGGATGATAATTCAAATAATCAAGATAATGATAACAATAATAACAACAATAATAATAATAATCAAGAACATGATCAATTAAGAACACTTAGGTACCATATGAACCCTATTAGAACTAGTGCCCCATCTTGTTTAGTTTTTCCTCCTGATGCATCTAATTTCAACTTTAAACCTCAAATTATTCAACTTTTACCAAATTTTCATGGCTTAGATTCTGAAAATCCATATTTACATCTAAGAGAATTTGAGGAAGTTTGTAACACTTATAATGATCAAAATTGTAGCATGGATATAGTTCGATTAAAGCTTTTCCCTTTTTCTTTAAAAGATAAAGCTAAAACATGGCTACAAAATTTGAGATCAAGTTCAATAAGATCATGGGAAGAAATGCAACAACAATTTCTCAAAAAGTTTTTTCCTTCCCATAGAACAAACTCTTTTAAAAGACAAATTACTACTTTTTCTCAAAAACAAGGAGAAACATTTTATCAATGTTGGGATAGATATAAAGAATTACTTAATACATGCCCACATCATGGTTTTGAAACATGGAGAATAGTTTCTCACTTTTATGAAGGTCTAATACCTAAAGATAGGCAAATGATAGAATTCATGTGTAATGGAACTTTTGAAGATAAAAACCCAAATGAAGCTATGGAGTATTTGGATTCATTAGCAGAAAATGCTCAAAATTGGGATAATATAGGCACAATAGAACCACCAACAACTAAAATCAATAATTCAACAAATGGGGGTGGTATCTATAATCTTAAAGATGATATAGATATTCAAGCTAAACTTGCATCTTTAGCAAGAAAAATTGAGTCATTAGAAATGAAAAAGAGTGGTCAATTAAAAAGTATTCAAGAAATTGTTTGTCATATATGTGATACACATGATCATGCTACAAAAGATTGTCCAACATTACCTTCATTTAAAGAATGTCTCCATGAACAAGCAAATTATGTTAACAATTATAAAAAACCAATACTAGATCTTTTTTCAACATCATATAATCTCGGATGGAAAAATCATACTAATTTTAGTTGGAGGAATGATAATAATGCACAACCCTCGCAACAATATTTTCAAAATAACCAAAATCATCAAGGTTATATTCCTTATGTTACACCTACAAGAAAAAACTTTGAAGATGTAATTCATTCATTTATCCAAAAGCAAGAATCTATCAATATTCAAAACAGTCAATCTATGACTGATCTGAAAGAAACTCTTGCAAAATTTGCATCTGCACTTAATATTCATGAAAAAAGAAAATTTCCATCTCAACCTCAACCTAATCCTAAAAATCAAAATCAAGAATTAAAAAATGAAAAAATTGATCAAATAAAATCTGTTATTACCCTTAGAAGTGGTAAAATAGTTAATGATCCATATAGTAATTAAAACAAGGATCATTTAAAATCAAAGAGTAAGGATGATAATCCTGATACTTTTGAGAATGATGATACCTTAAATTCTAAAAATAATATGTTGAATGATAAATCATCTGAAATAGTAAATGAATCAAATAAACCTCCACCATTTCCTCATGCATTAACAAATCATAATAAACAAAAAAATGATTCTGATATCTATGAAGTTTTTAAACAGGTAAAGATAAATATTCCATTATTAGATGCTATTAAACAAGTACCTTCATATGCAAAATTTTTAAAAGACTTATGTACTGTGAAGAGAAAATTGCATGTGAAGAAGAAAGCATTCTTGGCTGAACAAGTAAGTTCTATTCTTCAAAATAATTCTAGTTTAAAATATAAAGATCCTGGTTGTCCAAAAATTTCATGTATTATTGGAGAAAATAAAATTAAAAAAGCTTTGTTAGATTTGGGAGCAAGTGTGAATTTACTTCCTTATTCAGTTTATGAAAAACTTAATTTAGGAGAATTAAAACCCACTTCTGTTACTCTCTTACTGGCGGATAGGTCAATCAAAATACCTAGAGGTATTCTAGAAAATGTGTTGGTTCAAGTTGATAAATTCATATATCCTGTAGATTTTATTGTTTTGGATACACAACCAATAGAAGTACATAATGAAATTCCAGTAATATTGGGACGACCATTTCTAGCAACTTCAAATGCTTTAATTAATTGTCGAAATGGAATAATGAAATTGTCTTTTGGAAATATGACTCTATAACTTAATGTGTTCAATTTATGTAAACAACCAAGTATTAATGAAAATGTATATGATAATGAAATTGAATCAATTGTGGAAGAAAATATACAAGAAGAAAACTTAAATCAACAATCTGAAGTTTTTTCAATAGAAAATTTTGAGTCTGAAAATAATTTTAAAGAAGATGATAATACAAAAATTGAATTAAAAGTTTTACCATTCGAATTGAAATATGTATTTCTTGGTGAAAATAAAACATTTCCTGTTGTAATTTCTTCCACTCTTCTACCAAATCAAGAAGAAGATTTAATTAAATTACTTAAAAA
>NC_133310.1:8643404-8644890 GCF_012295235.1 Primulina huaijiensis | reverse complement strand
CAAAAATGTTGGAATGACATCAATGAATAGAGAAGATAAAATTTTATTCATTAAGAATGGTCTGAGTAAAGAGCCTTTGGATAATTTTCTAGAGGTTCTTGATACGCATTCTAGTGGGTACGTGCAAAATGAACTTCTTAAACTATGGTGGCAATTTCAACATGAGGAATATCAATATGGACGGTGGAATCAGCCTTATAAAGATCCTACTGTAATAACGCATATCTGTTTAGATAAGTAAATATATATATACAATTTCGTCTCGGGAATCTGACGTTAAAAGACCCTGTTTGCCAATTTATAAGAAAATTGGATGGGAAGCATATCCTCGACTCATAGAAGGCGTTGAAGCCGTTAATGAACGTAAAATCAGAGGAAGATGTGAGCCACAATCACAACTACGCTGTATATATGTGTTTTAATTTATGTCATTTTTATTTTCTTTTAATAATAATAATTTCCTGTTCAAATATTGACTTTTGGCATATTACGCTTATAAATTCATATGCTGTTATTTAACAATTGCAGAAAACATATTTATCAACATGTCGACGTCCACGGTAAGTAAAATCAAAAATATTTGTGTATTTTGTGGATCTAGTGCAGGAAAAGATTCAATTTATGAAGAGACAGCAGAAAAGCTTGGAATAACACTTGCTAAAAAAAAGATTCATTTGGTATATGGTGGTGGTGAAGTTGGTCTCATGGAAAAAGTTGCAAAAGCTGCGCATGCAGGTGGAAGTGAAGTCTTAGGCATTATTCCGACTACCTTAGCCAGTCTTACTGGACCAACAATAGGAGAAGAAATGAAAGTGGACAATGTGTATGAACGAATTACTTAAATGATTGAATATTCAGATGCTTTCATTGCTTTGCCAGGAGGTTTCGGTACTTTGTAAGAAATATTTCATACTATTTGTTGGGCACAATTAAATATCTACAATAAGCCAATTGATTTGTTAAATGTTAACAATTATTATGATCAACTGCTATCGTTTCTTGATGATGTTGTGGAACATGGATTTATTTCATTAGCTTCGCGAAGGATGTTAGTTTCTGCTACAAGTGAAGGTGAACTTATTGATTTACTGCAAGGATTTAGTCATGAACCAGATCCATTCTTATCTCAACTTAATTGGCCAACATCCAAGAGTAAGAAAAGAAAATTCATGTGATGCTGAACTTGTGATTCAACGGTATGTTTTAATATTTTGTTTTCTCTTTAAGGTATGAAAAATCTCCTCTTCTTCTTCTCTTCTTAGTTTGTTTTTATAAAAAAAATAAAAAATATATATATTCATATATAGTAATAATAATAATTATAATTTTTAGTTCAATGACGAGTAAGGTGTCAGTAAAATGCACCTGAGACGCATTAGTTAATAATTATTGGAAAATCACAATACACTAGATTTTAATATTCATTATATTCAAATTACAGATTAAAAGAAAAATTAGTTTTTCATATACCAATTTATATATATAT
>NC_133310.1:8517169-8641921 GCF_012295235.1 Primulina huaijiensis | reverse complement strand
ATATATATATATATATTGTTACTTTATATATTATGTGAAAATAATAATAAAAACACATCTAATTATATATTATTATATTAAATGAAACTATATATATATATATATATAAATCGGTATATGAGTTTGTTTTTAAAATGAATATGTTTGTATATTTGAATATATAAAAGGAATAAAGAATATAAGTTGTGATTTTTCGATAAATTTTTTTACTAAGGGACTAGTAATAAGATAGTGTGGGGGTGTGATGAAACTTAAAATTAATAATTTATTATATGTTAAAACCTATATTTTAAAATTTAAGTGTCATTAAAATTATAAAATTATGTTATTTTAGTATTATGTGTTTATATTTAAATGTCTTAGTAAATATGTTTTATTTTCAGGTTTTCTACGTGTTGGTAAAATAATGGTAACTCAAGCTAGAAAATTCAAATGGAGGTGATTCAAATATTTCTGGAATCCTTGAGAAATTATCTACAACTTTGCAGAAGACATGATTGCCTAAAAAGTTGGTTAAGATGATCAAATTGTGAAAATATCAAAAGGAGGACAAATTTACTTTCACCATGACCAGCATATAGTAAAAAAATCATACCTATTTCAATATTTAACCAAATGAGGTGAACCAAGTGGCAAATTCATCTACAGACAATTCCCCACATGTTTGCTGTTTTGAGCTGAGTCAAATTCGATGATTAAAGTCGTGGAACAAAGCATTGAAAGAAGGGGCATGGAATTGAAATTGGAGGAGACAAAGACTACTATTACAACTACATTGCATTAATAGAATTTTTGACTCTTTCTCTCATTTGGCCTATAAATAGAGGCCTTGTGCTAGCTTGAGAATCATTCTATCTCATTGTAAAATATAGTGTGAGTGTGTATAAAAGTTCTAAGTTCCAATATATTTTTCATTTTCCAATTTATGAGTGATGTTTTTAGTGTTGATCAAAAGTAAGTTCATGGAAAGCTAAATCTATTATGTCAAGGTGAAGAGGATGAATTCTTGGTGAAGTAAGATTGTTTATATTTTGTATATTCTTTCTTTATTTCTTTTCATTTTGCTAATTTCTTTTTATTGTAGGTATAAAAATGAATTATTTGTTGTTATCAATTTACATCAAATGCTTGATACCATTTAAGTGGTTATCTTGATTTGTTGTTTAATTTTGATACAATAAATATTTCATCAATTATTATTGTTATATTANACTCTGGTTGGTGGTTCAACCCCCAATGACCAGCAGCCTCTTAAACGAAGGCAAGCAAGCACAGCTGCTGCCGCTGGAATTTTATAGCAGCTTTGCTGTGGTTCAGAGGTCACGTACGAGTTTTTGGTTGGCTTTTAGCCTATGGTCTTGGATNGCTCGGTTTCAAGTTTCGGTTGCCTTGGGTGTTTGCTTGGATTGTGGTTGGCCTAGGGCCCTTAGCCATGGTTCAAGACCAACCTTAGGATGTTGGTAAGGGACTCTGGTTGGTGGTTCAGCCCCCAATGACCAGCAGCCTCTTAAACGAAGGCAAGCAAGCACAGCTGCTGCCGCTGGAGTTTTATAGCAGCTTTGCTGTGGTTCAGAGGTCACGTACGAGCTTTTGGTTGGCTTTTAGCCTATGGTCTTGGATTGGACAGTACCTTATTGAGTTAGAAAGGTCATGTTTTTGGCCGTTTGTGATTTGGTGAAGTTTAGAGGTCGAACAAGAATTTACGGTGCAATGTGCCAAAGTGACTCTCGAAAGAGCGTTTCACGATTTTTGGCCTCCATTCACTATTTTCGTGCATTGCAGCCCCATGGTTATGTTTTTTTAGTATTTTAGGAGTATTTTAATCATGGCTAAACGATGTTTTGATGTTGGTTTGGGTTGGTAAGAAGTCATGGTTGAATACTAAGTTTGTTGGGCGTATTTGTCTCGTTTTTTATTCGATTTTTTAAGGGTTAGTCAAGTTAAGTTTATTTGCATGTTCCTCATGTTAGAATTAGGTCGCAGTGAGCCTGGAAACGATCCAACTCAAGTGGTAAAATAAAACAGGATTTTAATTATATTACGTGCATAAAAATATAAAATGTTTATTTTTGAGATATATGTGATATGTCTTGTGGCCACCTTACGCTTATGGGATTATTGCTTCATCCGGTGACTTACGATCGGTTTATGTTTTTGTATGGGTACGGATATCCAGTTTAACTGCTGTGATGATCTCTACCGCCCAGTATACTGTGGTTTAATCTGATCAGACGATTGATGTTACGTTATGGGCCACTTGCGTAGAACATTATCTCTACAAAAGAATTATGATATGCTATGTTATGACAGGGCTCTATCGAGCAAACATTTTTCATACGATTTTTAGTTATGCACGTATTTATAATTATGCATGACACGATTTTTATGTTACGCTTTACGATATGATATTTTTACGTTGCATGCGATTTTATGATATATGTACTTGTTATTCAAGATATATGCATGTTGAGTCTTTAGACTCATTAGACTTGATTGTTGTAGGTACTGATGAGGTCGAGACCGAGGGCGGGGACCAGTGAGCTAGCTTGGGTCGGCAGTAGTAGGAACCCGAGGACCTCATGCTTCAGTTTATTTATCATTATTATGCAAACTCATTTTTATCACGATGAATTATTTTAAGTTGTGGTTTTGAAACAAATATTTAATTCCGCTGCTATTTTGAACATTAAATCTTTTTATCAGTTTATTTTACGAATGAGGAAAATTATTTACTTTTAAAGAAAAAAATCAAATAATTCCGCAAATTTTCAAATACGAAATACGGGCCTCGACAAATATTCACGATCTAAAATGAATAAGAAAACATGGACACTTTTTCTAATAAAAAAAACCACATATACTCATTAAAAATACACTTCATTAGTTATCAATCTTGTCGAAGAATTAATACAGCAAAAATCATCCCGCTTCCAAAACTATGCCAAACAAAAAACTCGCAAGTCACATCATTGAGAATATTGGTGATATGCTATGGACATCGGTAATTAGCATGAACACTTATGGCACAAAATAGCAGAAAATATGAAACATTGATTTATAGTTTCCAATTTCATATCAGTTCTCTGTTAGTTCAACACATTTTTTCGGGATCCTTTAATGTGTGCAGGCATTGAGCCCAAATATTTGGCAAGTGTCAATTTCAATGTGGGAGTCTTATACAACTCTATTGATGAACTCATTACTCATCTACATTTACTAATGTTTTTTCATTCGCTTTTCTTAAAAGACAACATTGCTTTTTGGCATGCTTAAGGTTTCATGATCTCTGTTGCCACATAACAAGAAAAAAGAGGACTTGGTGATGCTCTAAAAAACTTCCAATAGCATAATCACAATGACCATTGGATGGTTAAATCGAATGCTTGATAGACATCTAAGTATCTAAGTGTCATGTAAAGTGCTAAGAGTATTGAGTGAGGTAGTATCACTAAACCAGAAGTGGAGCGATAAAACATTGCCCATGCTGGAGGCAACTAATGTAGAAAAGATAATGGCTTCAAGGACAGCATGTTCGCATGGTCGGATAACAAAATTTGACAGTGGCTTGATCATTCACACTGCTTTACCCTTGTGCGACAAGCAATATGAGAAAATAAAAACAATTTGGTCATCTCCAAGAATTTACCAAAATAAAATCCAACTGTGGGAAAATCAATAATTTAGAACTTCGAATTGTTTAATGGCCAAACTTGACTTTGATGGAAGTTTTTTCATAAACATTTTAAAATCCTTGGAATTTCAGATAGGAAAATGCCTAAGACAAAAAATGTTTCACGCTCAAACAAAAAATCAACAAATTCTCAGCCTAATCTGCAAGTAATTGTTTGGATTGGATTGGATTGGAAGATTTTTTCATTGTTTGAAATCCGTGACGCTGACTACTTTATAAGCCCATGAAAAATAACGGATTTTAAACCATGAAAATATCTTCCAATCCAATCTAAACAGAGTCTAACGTTGAAGAGTTAGAACATCAACTTCTTTTCCTTGTTCAATTTTCAGTAAAAGTCATCATACAACAAAATAAACAAACCTCAAAACCAAAAAATTCAATGTATCCCCACACATAATCACAGCCAAACAACTCACAACCATCGGGAAAAAAACACTCAAAGAAATACAATGGATCTACCTCATCGTCGCCACCATCCGGTTTCTTCTGGAACAAATTGATATTCAAAACCCGAAACCCACAATAGAAACACACAAAAAATGAACAGAAGCCCACAAAAATCAATCAAACACTAGAAACAAGTGCAAAAATGCATGTATACCTGAACATTGGTGGTAGGATACACGAATTGAAGGTGTAAGAAAAACGAATCCATGGCGCACATACACGCCAGAATGGTGTCGGATAAAGTTAGCATAGTGTTAGCTCTGTGCCCAAACGAATACATTGTTTCCTCATTCATGTTCGATTGAAGGGTCAAATTTTGTAGTGATATTTATTCACGCACTAGAACTAGCGCGGTAAACGAATCGAATCGAACCAAATTTTAAGAAATTTTCAGTATTCGAGCTCGAGCTCGAATAAACATATTCGAAGCTCGATTCGAAACTCGAACTTTTATTACTTTCGATTCGAACTCCATTCGAACTGAGGCTCGAGTTCGAATTCGATTCGAACTTTTCAAATACTAAATCGAATAATTCGAATCACTACTAGAAATGGTGGTTTGTTTCATTGCTCAATTGTTATTCAAAAATATTAAAATGTATCACCTATCTACACCAAAAAACAAGTACAACAAACCATTAAATATTAGTCCTCCTTGATTTCATTACACTTTTGAATCATCAATTTACAATTTTTCATCAAACAAAATATGTATCAAATTTCCAGTTAAGCCATTTCATCCAAACTTGAAGATCCTTCCTCAAATACCTGCACACAGTAAAATTCGTATGTTTTGTTTATTTGCATAAATACAGTAAACATGATAGAAAAAAAAAAGATAATGTTTACCTTCCAAAAGTTAAATATCAACACTATTTAACTATCAAACTTCAGCAAAATAGTTCAAAAGTCCGTTCTTTTCTTAAATACCTGCATTCAGAAAATTCACATGTTTAATTTATTTATAAAAAACAGAAAAAAAAAGATAGTATACATAATTGTTTACCTCCCAAAATTTAAAGATCAACACTCTTCAATTTGGAGTGTTGGAAGTTGGACTAAGTCTTGGAAGTTGGACCTCNTTATATTTATAATGCATTTTCACTATTTGATGAAAATGTGAATACAGAATAATAATAAGATAGTTAATATGATTTCTTACCTTTCAAAACAAAAACATTTTAAACTACTTAAATATCAAAAGTCTAACCTCCCAGCATAATCAACTTATCAAGCAGTTACCATCCTGCATTTAAATAAAATAGTTATAGATTTTTTGCACGAGAAAAGCAAAGAAAATATACCAAAATGTGAGAGTAGCAACTAGCCAACATAATTAGTTATCTTCACATGTGAAATATACATACCATTAATGAGTTCAATCGACTGGTAACTCAATTGACTTGTGCTGTTTTTCAGCCTGCAATCAATAAAAATAAAACTTATGTAACAAAGTACAAACTCGCTTAGAATTAGAATAAAAAATACCTTCATCTTTCTCGCCACTCCATATTGCTTTCGACACCAATCTCCTCCACACATCAACATTTCCACAGTAGCAGAAGCTAAAGAAGCACGATACTTGTCAATAACACGACTGCACTAAATGTGGCCTCTGAAGCAAATGTGGTGATAGGTACAGCTCAAATATCTCTAGCCATGGAAGATAATTTCGGAAATTTGTACACATTCAACTTCCACCAACTCAAAGCATCAAACTATTCTTTTGGATCAAATCGATGACATCCTTCCTCCAAGTAAACATCCAACTCAGATTTTTCTGGTTGCACAGTTTCCATCTCTTTCAAATAAGAAGAAAATTCAAACCATCCTGATGATAAAGTAGTATTTTCTTCCACACTTCGACTCAATAGATTACTCCCTAGAGATTCTGAACCATTCTTTGATTCCTGGAGGTTTTCAATAGCACTTTCTGCATATTCCTTGTAAATATCATACAAAACTCTTCGAACATTCATAATATTATCTTGTGCATCTCCTGTGGAATAAAGTCTTGGGAAAGTAAATTCAAGCACTCGTATTTTACACCTTGGACCCAAAATAGAACATATAGACATCAATAAATTGCACTCTCCCCAATATTTATCAAACTTACTTTTCATTTTTTGAACCATTTTGCGAATGAACTCTTCTTCATCAAGGGATTTTTCATCTAAAACCATCTTTACTCGATAAACTTCATTCAAAAACAAATTGGAGGTGGGATACTCGGTTCCTGAAATTATCATTGTAGCATCATAAAATAATTTTATCATAGGAAACACCTTTTGTAATTTCTCTCAATCTTCCTCCATAGAACAATCAATATAACTTGGTTCTCGATCCTTGAATCTTGGAAAAACTTCTTTCAAAGATATCGCAACTTTCAGCATCTCATATGTTGAATTCCACCTAGTTTTGCAGTCGTCAATCAATTTCCTTTCATCTAACTTTAACTGCTTAATAATCTCATAAAATTTAAGAAGCCTTGCATCTGTCCGCCTGATAACATCAACACTTTGTCGAATGATATTAATTATATCCTTGATTTCATTTCGGCCATCTTGTGCTATAAGATTAAAAATATGGGCACAACACATAACATGAAACAACTTTCCTCCACAAACTATATTATTTTTTATTCTAGAAAAATCTTCCTTCATATACTTAATTGCAGCATCATTCACACTTGCATTATCAACAGATACAGTGTACACCTTATTCTCAAGTCCCCATTCCCTTGCACACTTTATAACAGTATCGGATATTTGAGGGCCACAACGAGGAGAGGGGATATTAGCAAAACTAAGAACACGTTTGTTCAGTTTCCAATTCGAGTCAATCCAGTGTCCTGTGATTACCATATACTCGATTTTCTAATTCTTTGATTTCCACAAGTCTGTAGTCAAGCTAATATTTCTCACTGTCTTCAATACATTACACAACATTTTTTTCTCCATCTCATAGATCATGAAACAATTTTTTTTCGCAGTGGCTCAGGATACCCCAATCCACTCGGGCATTCCACGTCTACAAAACATGTTAAATCCTTCTTCTTCCAATATTGAAAAAGGGTGATCATGCATAAGAATCCATGTCGCTGCTGTCTCTTTCATAAGTTCCATGCTGAATTTTACATCATGGAATGGAGGTAAATATGTCGGATTTACACCAACAGGAGCAAAAACAAGTTGTTTCATTTGTCTTCAAGCTTCTTCTTAGCCTCCAAATATTTACAACAATGGGATAAATGAAGTTTCAGATGTGTTGTCGTACCTGATTTAATTTTTGCTAAATACATCCAGCAATGTTTACACTAATATTTATCATCACCATTTGAATCAACAACTTCAGTCATTTCTAACCATACACCGGACCTCTTCTGCCTTTTAGGTTTATGGAACATATTATCTTCTTCTTCCACGAGTAAATTTGCAGCATCCTCATTATTAATGGTTTGTTCAACTATCTCATCAGAACTTACAACTGGACTCATTGAATTTGCAATCGAACAAGCTGTTGCCATATTCAATAACTCAATAATCCATATCTTGTACTGACAATATTTTGAAATATCAAAAAAATTCGTATCTCTTGTTAAATAATACTAGCATTTACGGGGTTCTACAAACTTGAACTCAAATAAAATTACCTCCAAAGATGATGCACAATAGAGTTGTGGAAGCTTGATATATATCACCAGATACCACAAACACAAAGAGGATGGAGAAAAAGACGAAGATCCATGATTAAAAATGCAGTATTTAAACAAAAAAAACTAAAATAAAACCACAATGAGGAAGTGTATACCTTAATCGATGATGAAGCAACTGAGATATGAGATGACACAACTGATATTACAAAAAAGTCGAGAACTATCAGCGAAGATCTTGAATCTTACAGAGAAGAAATATGAGCAGCGGCGGATTTGAAATGGTGAGAGAAAGATGAGAGAAACAAATTGTTAGGGTTTGACTTTTGAACAAACGTTGATACTTGGATATTTAAAGTGTTNTCAAATATTATTCGAATCGGCTCGAAAAGTTCGTGAACGTGTTCGGTTCGTTTACACCCCTAACTAGAACGCCCTTGTTGCTATCCTTAAGTTCGCCAAAACCCAAGTTTTTCGAAGAATGTGATATCTTATTTCCGCTAATCTTTAACCCTTTCTGATTAGTAAATGGCTATCCAAAAAAAATTATTTGTGAGTTTTTTTGTCCGAAATTTAACGAATATATTATGTTTTTTTTTAAAAAAATACAGCTGAAAAATATGTGTAAAACACAATAATTCTCTTATTATTGAATAGATTAGCATCTCTTTAAAATAGAATAGATTACTATAATTGGAATAAAAAAGTTGTAAAAATTATTTCTCGATTTTTCAAATGAGAATAAAAATTTGTTGTACTCACGTATTTTTTGTTATAGACATGTACATATATATATATATATATGTGTGTGTATATATATATATATATTTTTGATAGAGTAGGTCTCTTGTGAGACGGTCTCATTAATCTTTATCTGTGAGACGGGTCAACCCTACCTATATTCACAATAAAAAATAATACTTTTAGCATAAAAAGTAATACTTTTTTATGGATGACCCAAATAAAAGATCTGTCTCACAAAATATGACCCGTGAGACCGTCTCACACAAGTTTTTGTCATTTTGATATGTTGTCTATCAATCGTACTCACATCTATGTCAACAACTGATTTGATCAATGGTGAACATAGAGATAAATAGCATATCGAAATTATATATATAAATATATTCAGATACACACAAAATATAATTTGATGATTAACAAACAAATATGGAAATACATTTCGATTATGTATAAGATCTACTTACATATAAATGACAATTTAAATGCAGTATTTTCATATATATTTGCATAACATGAAATTATATAAAAAAATTGAGCAGATGATTTGATTCCGTACAAAATGTTAAACATCTTTTAGCTCGAGCTCATTTGAGTGAAAAAATTTTGTATGATAAATATATAATTTGATAAGAATATAATTTTATTCTAAAATCATACCCAAGTTTTCATCTTAGGGATCACTTCATATGTCAGAATTATATATTAAAGGCTCTCCACTGCCTTTTTTTTACTTCTAGCTCCCCAATGCACTTAAATCCTTTTTTTTTTTACGTATTATGTGAGTTATAAAACATTAATTATGCTTCTCTAATTAAATCGAGAGCATACCTTTTTCTTGAAAAAGAATTCCGACGCCGAAGAACACGTCGATCTTCTTTTTTTCAATCTCTTTTTCGATGGTAATGTAGTATTTTTTTTCTCTTTAATTAAGCTCAATTATTTGCATATTTGAGCTTGTTTGTTCTTGCTTTTTTTTTTTTTTAGCAGATTATAGATTTCGTTTGAAGCTCCTGCTCCTGTCCGTCGCTTTTCTTATTCTGACAGTCGGCAGTCTCTTTTTTTTATTCCGGCCTTCTTTGTCGTCCGACGACTTTCCTCCCTTGTCGACCTCTTTACAGTGCAGTCAGTATTCATCTTCCGGTTCCATTTTTTTGTTATTATAGATGTGCATATTTGAGTTTCATATTTCAAATTTGAGGTAATTTGAGGTCGATTCTTTCAAATTATAGGTTTATTTTTGTGTATATTATATGTCGTTGAGTTGTTGGGATCTCGGTTTTTTTTCGTGCCCAAACGCAGCGGAAGTTTTAAAAATTTTTGGATCTTGACATTCAAGATATTTTTGAGCACTCGTATAGTTTTAATAAATAAAAATACAGAGGATGTTTAGGAATATACCTTTAGTGAATTAATTCACTCGGCTCCAACTAATCCGGTATAGGCAGATATAGCTCTTGTTGAATTCTCTACGAACTTTTTTTAACAACTCTTTTTTTCAATCCTTCTATCAAGTCTATGACTAGAAGATTTGTTCCTCTTCCAAATACTACTAGAATATTTTGAAAAAGTTTCAACGTTGGAGAGAAAAATTCGAAAGACGGCTCAACCCCTTTTTCAAGAGAGGGTGGTCGAAAAATTGAGAAGAGAAAGGAGGCCTATTTTTCGAAAATTCAATGAGAGTGGAGGCTTGCTTGGTGGCTAGGGTCATGGCTTATTTTCAACCTTTTATAATCAAGCCATGACCTCATATTCATAATTAACATTAATGGGCTTGATTAATTAATTTGGCTAGTACAACTAGTTTAATTAATTAATCAAAGTCCATTAAGAACTTTAATTATTTTGTATGTTGGACTTGTAATTCTACAAGCCCATTAAACATACTTCTCACTATATTTAATTTAATATTTTATAAAATCAACTTTTTAGTTTAATAAATTAAATTCTCAAATTTTATAAATTTAACTCCTTCAATTTATCCTCTCTAAATTTTATAAATTCATAAATTCAATTTCTTGAATTTACTATCTCATAAATTCAACTCCTTGAATTTATTATATCATAATATAAATTCAACTTATTGAATTTATTCTCTCAACGGGAACAAATGATCTAGTGCTTGTGCGACCCTCAATGGTTCAGGGATACAGCCAAACGTGGGTTCACAACTCCTTTTGATTCAGGACATAATCCTTTATTCGGGCTTACCCTAATTTGCCACATTCTATGTATCAACAATTTATCATGAGAATTTCAGAAATCATATTTCTGATTAAACCCATCGAATCATGGTAAGAGTGTTTAGTAGAATCTCCTCATTATTCCCTAGGTATCACTGATAGTGCCTGCAAGAACCAGTCGATTATGATTAACGTACAGTACGGTCCCTTCATCTCATATATCCCGATCGAATCTGCAACCATTGGTTCATCGAGGGTTGCATAATTATTCGATAACTATGTGACACATATTTGAGAATAAATAGTGGCATCACATGTACAATTGGAGAACTCCTTTTCTAACGTACATCTCATACTCTGGCCAGAGATTTCATGCACTATTATTTCATTAGATCATACAGGGTATCCACACCTGTAGGTGAACGGTGAATTCCCGACTACAATTCACTGGCTCCTACATGTGTCGTAACTGTACTCAATCTGGCCACCTGATGACCTTCCTGGTGTCGGTAAACGAGTCAAAGCGCAGCCCTAGCATATAGAGCCTTAGTGTTGTCCCGGGTCGTAAGGATTAATGGTGTACAATCATAAACACGGACTTATCCTCTCGATGAATGATAACCACTTGAAAAGTCCGAGGGAGGGTAGTTCGGTATAATCATCATATGACTACCCATCTGTATGTTTGGACATCTCTATGCCCTTACCAAAAAATACGGTACACAACATCACAGATGCTAGTCTCGAGCTCAAGCGACCTTTATCCATGTTTTAGGCGGCTGAATTGACTAAGAACGAATTTAGATTATACAATTTTTACAAATGAGTTTCAACATCAAATTACGATTCGTTTTTATTAAAGTATAATCAAGGTCTTTATCTATGTTGGTCACATGGGTATACAGATAAAGAAATAAAAAAACCATGAAATAATGAATTATATTAAAATAAAGATTTTTTTTTCAACTGAGTCAATAAATTCCCTAGCCAACAGTTGGCTTACAGGACATCTACTCTAACATGAGTATGCTTTATTATTTATTTGAGCTCTATTGCACGATTTTTCTTATTTATTTACATGATTTTGCATGTTTCATCGTCTGATTTTGCATTGTATTTAATTTAGGGTATGGATGAAGCATGATTAACACAAACATGTTAATTGATTCAATGTATAATTTTATATCATCTATTAACACAAACATGTTCATGAATCAAATGTCGTATTTTTTTATCATCTTTTTTTATTAACAAAAACATGTTTAGTGATCCAATGTGTAATTTTGTATCATTTATTGTGATGAACACAAAAATCTTTATGGAACAAAAGTATAATTTTGTATAATCTATTGTGATTAACACAAATATGTTAATGGATCCACACATGCTAACCTAGATGGTGTTGGTGTGCTCTATAACTTAGTACTAGTTATATTGAATTGTAATACATTATCTTATTGAATTGTAATACATTATCTGTCAAATATAGTATAATTAATGCTAAGTGTGGTATCATTTCATGTAAAATTTGGTATCAACTCCACATATGTTTACCCTAATGGTGTTGTCGCGTGGTTTATAATTTAGCATCGGTTGTATCGAGTCGTAATACATTATCTGTCAGATGTAGTATAATTAATGATAAGTGCGGTATCATTTCATGTCAAATTTTATATCAACTCCACACATGTTTACCCTGATGGTAGTGGTGTGGTCTATAATATAGTACCGATTGTATTGATCCATAGTACATTATCTTTCAGACGTAGTATAATTAACGCTAAGTGTGGTATCATTTCATGTCAAATTTGGTACCAAGTCAACATATGTTTACATAATGTTAATTTACACATAGTAATATAGGAGTACCATCAAAAGTATTGAGTCAACCAACATACATTAACAATTCCATAAATCCAAAGTACTTTACCAAATATAGGAATTAAGATATAATATTCGTCCAACTAAAATACAATAACAATTACACGAACTCATGTTGCAGCAATCCATATTCGTCAGTTAGGATGGTTTGAGCAATTCGTGCCATTACACTTTCAATGTTGCAATTTGTCTCATAGTTCCATGTGAAGAGGTTGTCACGAGCATAGCACTATATCCCGAGGAAATTGAACACACCACAATCCAAAGTAGTCATTTGGTCACTACACTTTGGGAATCCAGGTCGCAATTTCTAAGGTAAACTTCCTTCACATTTCTCAAGTATTCTAACAAAAACATAACTTGTATACAAATGGAATGATTTTAACAATGAAATAATTACGTCAAACAAAGGGAATGATTATAATTCAATACTTACAAACTGTCGGGCACTCTTGTTGTCTTAGGATTGCGTATTGATTTCCTCACTACAAAATCATTTTTTTCACTCCTTCAATCAAGAAAAAATCAATGTGTTGGAACATTTCATGTTCGCAATCTTGATTTTGATGTTAACAAAACTTGTTATTTTGTTTCTAATAAATTTACATATGTGCACAGAAGATGAAACTGATCATAACTCAAACTGATCAGTTATCAAACCAAAACTGGAGCTATCGAAACGTAAACTGAAAGGACAAACTGATCGCCCAAACTAAATCAGTTCAACTGATATATCAAACACTTGTTCAACTAATTGACCAACTGATAGGCAGTTCAACAAAAGACCTTCAGAAGCTCGACCAGCTGATGAAGAGCTCAACTGATGAAGAGTCCAGCTGGCCAGTTCAACTAAAGCAATGAAATCAGTTCAGCTGACGAGCCAACTGATTTCACCAAACCAGTTCAAGATCAGTTCAACTGACCAGTTCAGAACATCAGTTAGGAATCGATCAGTTTGCAGAATACGACAAGCTTATTCAATGGAATCTAGCTGTGCGCATTAAGGAAAAGTTGTTGTCCAGTCAAAGGACAATAATGGACGTTGCATCAGAGCTTAAAGACAAAATGTTCAGAATGACTGTCGGAAAGTATAGACACATTTCGAGGAATGAATTCAAATTGCAACGAGTATATTTGATGAGTCTTGGTGTACGGTCGCATTGACTCTATAAATACTAGACCAAGTTCATCAATATACAGGTGTGTGGAAATAAACATGTGTGCGGAAAAACAAGAGAGAAGAAGAAGGGCACGCTCAACTCATATTTGCTTATATAAGCAATCAGCCCAGATTTGAGAGAACACTTTAAAGTGTTATCAGCTCAGTTTAGGAGCATTTTTCTCTCAGTGTGTGAGAACACTTACGTGTTGTACTCATATCAGTTATCACACACATACCCACACAATCACTCACATATACAGAGAGTTAAGCTTATTGAATAGTTGAGTGAGTCTTGCACAAAGACATTAAACTTGTGTATGTAGTCTGCAACACATAGACGTTAAACAAGTGTTGGCTGGAAGTTGTTGCCTTCAGTCTAGACTAGGAGTTCAGTTAGGCGGTAGGGTAAGTCCTAAGCTGAGTAGGTTTGTACAAAGCATTGTATAAATCAAAGTGTTCTAGTGCATCCTACACGAGGTGTAGAAGGGGTGACGTAGGATCAGTTGAAGTCTCCGAACATCCATAAACATATCTTGTGTACTCAACTGCTTAACTTTTGTTTTCAAACTGATTTGATCAGTTCTAGCAGTTATTAGTTCAGTTCTAACCATAACTGAACTGATATACGCAAGAACTGATTCTCCTTAGTTCAGTTATTCATTTTACACAAGTTAAAAAGGCTTTCAAATTAGTCAGCTTTCTTAACGAAAGATTACTTTGAGTATTTTCCGCTTAGTTTAACACCACACTCGATTTAGTTCATCGGTGTTATCATTCTTAGAATACGAGCTATTGAAGCTGATGGAGAATATTGTGTTTGAAGCACCTTCGCAGGTGCCCAAACCTATCCATCACAATAGGATCTTGCACCTATAGGGAATAACACCTATTTGCAAGTAGCATCACCACGGTACTGTTCAGGCACTCGGAGAGGAAGTCCACATATTCATCATTCTTAAGTGTTTAATAATTGTATTCATCATCAAGTACACATAGAAAAAAATTTTATAGAAAAATACAATAGAACACATGTTATCGCAAAAAGTATAGAAAAATACATGAATAACAATGAATAAAATAAAAATATAGAACATACACAACTGGACCCAAGGTTGAACGCTATAAATGGGTGAACCAATGTTAAATGGGAACGACACAGAATTTTTAGGTAGCATTCTATTATCTTTCCTCCGATTTCATTGCCAAACAAGATATTGCATAATTAGGTCTCTCCCCACAATACATGTTTTCAGGTAGCATTCTATTACCTTTCACTGATAGGTACACGTCATTCCACACAACACATGTGACGCTTGTTCATAGTTTCAACTTATTCATATGTCTTAATGATCATAAAGATATCATAGAAAGGAGTTTACTTTCGTGATTGGCATACGAACACGAGGATATAACAGAGGAATTTTGCACATAAAATAAACTTGTATTTTGGTTATGAAAATTTCGGCAGCACTTCTCTGTATTTTTAAACTATTCGAAACCCATGTGAAGGATCGGTTCGGACACCTTTGAAGTTGCTTCAAACACAATATTCTCCATGAGCTTCAATAGCTCTTATTCTAAGAATGTAAATATCGATGAATTAAATCGAGTTTGGTTTAGAACCAAGCAGAAATACTCGAAGTAATCTTTCGTTAAGAAAGTTGTTAAGTTTGAAAGCTTTTTAGCTTGTGTAAGCTGAGTAACTGAAAAGAAAGGGATCAGTTCTTGCATATATCAGTTCAGTTATGTTGAAAAATGAACTGATAACTGCTCGAACTGATCAAATCAGTTTGAAAACAATAGTTAAATACACAAGATATGTTAATAGATGTTTGGAGACTTCAACTGCTCCTACGTCACCCCTTCTACCACATCGGGTAGGATTCACTAGAAGACTTTGATTTATACAAAGACTTGTACAAACCCACTCAGCTTAAGACTTATACTACGACCTAATCTGAACTCCTAGTCTAGAATGAAGGAATCACATTTCAACCAACACTTGTTTAACGTAAGTGTGTCAAAGACTACACACACATTATTTTACGTCTTTGTGCAAAGACCCTCTCAGCTATTCTATAAGATAAACTCTCTCTATTTGTGAGTGGTGGTGTATGTGTGTGAGAACTGAACAATGATTACAACGGGAAGTTTTTCTCACACACTGAGGGAAATAAGCTTCTAAACTAAGCCGATATAACTTTGGTGTATTCCCTCAGCTGGGCTGATTGCTTCTTTGTAAGTTGATATGCAATATACGTGCACTTTCTCTTCTCTCTTTTTTTTCTCTCTTGCTTCTCACTGAACTTCATATTCTAATTATAGGTGGGAAGCTTGATCGTACAGTGAGACTCAATAATTGTATCTGTTGGAGCTTGAATGCGTTCCTAGAAATTTGTGTCTCGACTTTTCCGACAGCCATTCTAGAACATTTTGGCTTTAAGTTTTTTTTTGCAACGTCCATTATTGTACTATTGATAGTACAAATGATTTTGTGTTGTTGTGCGTAGCTGGATTCCATTAGATAAGCTTGTCGTGTTCTGCAAACTGATTGATTCCTAACTGATGCTCTGAACTGATAAGTTGAACTGGTCCTAAGCTGGTTTGGTGAAATCAGTCTGCTCGTCGGCTTAACTGATTTCACTAATTCAGTTGAACTGGACAGTTGGGCTTTTCTTCAGTTGAGCTCTTCATTAGCTGGCCGAGCATTTGAAGGTCTTCTGTTGAATCACCTATCAACTGAACAATCGGTGGAGCTGGTATTTGATACTTCAGTTAGACTGGTTCAGTTTGGAAGAATTCGAGATCCCTTCTTCTCTTGTCAGTATAAATCTTTTGGCGACTCTAGGTGGTCTCCATCCTGTCTCAGATCTTGACCACTATGTCTGCAGTCTGCTGAACGATCTCTGGGCCAAGTTTTGATCTCTCATCAATTTTATCCCAATGAATCGAAGATCTGCACTTCTTTCCATACAGTGCTTCGTATGGAACCATACCTGTAGATGATTGAAAATTGTTGTTATAAGTAAACTCCACTAGGGATAGTTTCGATTCTCAATTCCCATGGAAATCGATCACACATGCTCGCAACAAATATTCCAATATCTGAATCATTCGCTCAGACTGGCCATCTGTCTGAGGGTATAATGCCGTACTGAATAGCAACTTCGTCCCAATAGCTGCATGTAAACTCTTCCAAAAGGACGATGTAAATCTTGGGTCCCTGCCAGACACAATAGAAACTAGGATTAAAATTCAAAGCATGAATAGCAAAAATAATACGGTATTGAATTAAATAGGTTACTAGTCAGTAGAGTCGTGTCTCGGTTCGCCTCCTCGGCCTGCATGGCGAACAATCTCCCCTGGGTCGGCTGCCTCTACTGTGGGCACTCCTTCAACATGTGATCACTGGCTCCACACTTAAATCATTTGCCCGAACCCCATAAGCACTGTCTGACGAATCGTGTGCTCGGCACATTAGGGGTGCTTTCAACACAATAAATCAATGAGCTGCAATAGCTCGTGTTCTAAGAATGTATACATCGATGAATTAGATCAAGTTTGGTATTAAACCAAGCGGAAAACACTTGAAATAATCCTTCGTTAAGAAAACTGATATGTTTTATATAATGTGCATGTCACGCTCCGTGTACGAAGCATCGGTGACATCCGGTATTGTTTAACAATTATTTGCAAACAATTAAGCCTCGTATCAAATCAAACCAGTCTTTTTCATAAAATCAATAATGTCTTCACAATGACACTAAAATGGAAATTACATCAGAGTATTTTGAAGTGGAAATAAAAGAAAAACAGAAACTCTTGAGTCTTGATCTTGATCATCGATTCACCAACCCCAGAAAGCTTCCTGCTCCTCCTCATTTATTTGCTCTTCAGTTTTATCTGAAATTTGTAAGAGGTGAGTGTTATAGGAAACACTCAGCAAGTTGCAGGTCGATCGATTCCCAATGATACATATAGAGAACTTAGTTTTCTTAAAACTTTTCTTTAACAAACTTTCAAAACTTTTATTCTTATGATAACAGAAACGAAGCGAATGTAAAACAGAAGTTAACAGATGGTTCATAATAACTCAGGAACAAATCAGATCATTTTGGAACAATTCACAGAGAGACACAACACTGTTACTCATCTCATTTCCATGGTCAAATTGTCACCAATATGTTAGTCCTCTAAGGGGTGAGGGCAGAACTCAGTTTTATACCCACCGGTGGGGGCCAGACAGAAATGGTTTTATACCCACCATTGGGGGCCAAACAGAAATGGTTTTGTACCCACCATTGAGGGCCAGACAGCATCACAATTTTCGTCCCATTTCAAATCCGAATCGTAACAGTGCAAACAGAAGTCAGAGGTAACAGACAGAACTTTTCAGATTTTCAGATTTCAGAGTTTTCATACGGACACAGCGGAACCAAGAATTTCGAAGCATAGAAGAGAACACATAATCGATCGAATTTTTAAACAGAACATACTAATTTTTTCGAAAAAAGGGACACACCTACATGCATTTCACATTATTTATATCGACGTTTAAAAATACAACAAAATATTTAACAAAAAGCCCACTTACAGTATTTTGGGGATATGACAGAATTTGTAAACTTTGGCACCTTGCCTCTCGAAAATTCCGCAGCACTTCGATGTATTCTTTTCGATTACTATCTTTACTTCAACAGCACATCGACGTAGAAACTCTAACACTTGAACCGCACGAGCTCCTCCTTCTTCTTGAATTTCGGCCTAAAGCTTTGTAGGGTCGGGAAGGGGAAACCGAATTTTCTTGCTTGGTTTTTTTGTGAGGTTTTGCAATGCATGGTGTCACATATTTATAGGCCAAAATTTGTCCCCTCATCTAGCACATGGTCAAAACCTTGTCTCCCAAGAAAGAAGTAAATGTACTCATAATGGTGGTCAAAGCATACCAAGCACCAAAGGGCATCTCTTGCATCATAAATGTGTCCTGGTCTCCTAGCTCCTCCCTTAGCTCCTTCATGGATTATCTCAACAGTCATTTCTTACATACTTAATTTGTCTTAACCTTTAGCTCATCCCTTAGCTTCTTCTTTGGTTATCTCAAAGGTTGTTTCTTGCATAATAAGTTTGTCCAATTCCTTGGCTCACCTTTTAGCTCCTTTTTTGATCTTGTTAGGACAAGCTTGGTTGAGCTGTTTTAAGCTGAAAGATCGAGTCTTTGAGCTGGGGTTTTACTCCTCCAGTGACAATACTTCAACGGTTGCAGTTATTTGCAGTTCGGCTTCATGTTGAGTTAATCTCCGAGCTTTGAAGCTACTTCCTTGAGTTATGTTAGCTGAAAATCTAAGTTCATATTTAAGTTTATAGTTAAAATCAAAGTTTTTGAGCTTAGATTAAGCTAAATTTTAAGTTTGTATTTCTTACATTATTTTCTTCGTGTCAAAATTTCCCGGTTCTCACAGTGCAACTGAAGAACTGAATTTACGGGAAAATTAGTTAGAGCTTATATCAGTTCAGTTATGGAAAGAACTGAATTGATCAAATCAATTAAGAACAAAACAAGCAGTTAAACAGTTAAAAGACACAGGATATGTTTATGGATGTTCGGAGACTTCAACTGCTCTTACGTCACCCCTTATACCTCCTCGGGTAGGATACACTAGAAGACTTAGATTTATACAACACCTTGTACAAATCATACACAGCTTAGGGCTTACTCACTGCCTAACTGAACTCCTAGTCTAGACTGAAGGCAGCAACTTCCAGTCAACACTTCTTTAACGTCTATGTGTCAAAGACTACATACACAAGTTTAATGTCTTTGTGCAAGACTGTAATTTGGGTGGTGGTGGTGTGTGCATGTGTGTGTATGAGAACTGAACAATGAACACTACCCGAAAGTGTTCTAACACACTGAGGGAAAATAAGCTTCTAATCTAAGCTGATATTGTATCCGTTGCATTTTGAATTTGTTCTTTGGAATCCATTCCGGAACTTTTGGTTTTAAGCTTCTGATGCAACGTTCATGATTGTACTGTGATTGTACAATTGCTTTTGTACCTTTGCGCACAGCTGTAATCCATTAAGTAAGCTTGTCGTGATCTGCAACTGATTGCTCCTAACTAATGTCTGAACTGGTTCTTCAAACTGATCAGCAACTGGTCTTTGAACTGATTTAGTGAAATCAGTTGACTCGTCAGCTGAACTTATTTCACTGTTTCAGTTACCTGGTTGGTTGGGCTTTTCATCAGTTGAACTCTTCATCAGCTGGTCGGGCTTCTGAAGATCTTTTGCTGAACTACCTATCAGTTGGACATTCAGTAGAGCAAGTTGCGATGCATCAGTTGAACTGGTTCAGTTCGTTCGATCAGTTGGTTCTTTCAGTTAGCATCTCCTATAGCTTCAGTTTTGGCTCGTAAACTGATCATTTCAGTTTCAGCTATCTGCGCACTAAGGTAGGTTATTAGAAACAAAATAAAAAGTTTTGTTATCATCAAAATTAATCAAAGATTGTGAACTTGAAAAGTTCCAACACTATCCCATATGATGAAGGTTGCATTTCGGGCACTCTGGATACTCACCAGGCTTCTCAGGAGCTTTCTTTTGAGGAATAGGACCTTTGAATTTCGGCGGTTCCTGAAACGGCATCTTTCTTTCTGTCCCTAGAAAGGTCTCTTAAACTGTTGTTGCTGTGATTGATGATGTTGGGGTGCCTGATAGGGCCTCTTTCTCTGCCTTTTATTCTCAATATCCCTCTGGTCCTGCTCTTCCGCCAAGGCTCTCAACACGACAATAGCATAACTGGTAGGACCAGCAACTCTAACATCACAGCGCAAGACCGGCCGTAATCCATCAATGAAATGCCTCTGCTTCTCCCGGGCATCATTCGCAATTAGGGGCACGAAGTGACACCCCCTATCAAACTTCCTTACAAACTCTGCTACGCTATTGTCTCCCTGTTGCAACGTCATAAACTCCCTGGTCAGGCGCGAGCGTACTTACTCAGTGAAGTATTTGGAATAGAAGACCTCCTTAAAACAAGTCCAAGTCAGGGTCTGAAAATTTACTGACACGGACGCGCTCTCCCACCAGAATCTAGCATCCCTTGTCAACAGAAACATGGCACATCTGACTCTGTCTGCATCCTGCAGCTCCATAAAAGTGAAGATCACCTCGATGGACTTAATACATCCCTCAGCTATCATCGGGTCAGTAGTCCCTTAGAACTCATTTGGATCCATCCTCCTGAATCTATCATACACCGCCTCTGGCCTGGGCCTCGCTCCCGTATCTATTCCAGCATTGTTCCCCGCAAACTTTGCGAATAAACATCATATCTCCTTCTTTTCTTATCAGAAAATTACGAATTTACTATCAAATCGAATATAACACAGAGTATTACAAATCATATGTTGAAAGCATTTCCAGAAAACCAAACTATAAGTCATAGAATTCTAAATGATAGTAGATTCGGTTTTTGAAATCTAAAAGTTGTTTTAAAATCGTTCCAAGCATCATCGCTCAAACTTTGCATAACATATACGGACTGTTACACACAATATGCATCAAAATATTTACTATGACAAGATCGATACGGAAAAATGAAATATTGTACATGCCTTGATGATTTATACTCTCGATATGACGAATATCGAAGCGAGGAGATGCGAGAACCGATCCAGGACGACTTGAGGCACGTTTCTTGCTACTAATCAAACGTGATTTTGCTGAAAAATCGTAGGGGAAAGGGGTTGGCTGCTGGAGGAACTTAAGAACCCTAGTTTTCCTTTCAAAAAGAAGAATCACAAAGTGTGTGTGTGTGCAAGCCAATGAGTGTGTGTAAGGTCCAAAATTAAGACGACGTAATCCAACTGCATGCAAATCTAAGAAATATGAAAAATGAGTAATCAATTGATTTTACTTGCTAATTGATTATGTGACATACTTGGTTATATTCTAAATGGGATATTATTGTCATCATGCATAAAATTGTATTTTTAAGAAATATTCAAGTGACGATCGAGAAACGGGGATCGATGGCTGAAAAATGTAAAATATTTTTATTAAATAATTGTTTTTAATTATTTAAAATATGGTTGATGGTTTTTCATATTTTTTTAAAAATAAGGGGTTTTGAGGTGATTTTATATGCCGGAACGTAATTTTTATCGGTGTTGGATTTTCAACAAAAATGCGAACGTTTTAGTAACCCGACTATTAAATTCACAAACTTATTTTATCAAAACCAGTTTTATGATTTAATTAAATCTTAATTAAGCTTAATGGGCCTAAATTGATTGGCTTATTAGGCCTAAGCCTAGTTAGTAGTTTAATTGGTATTAAAAATTCTAAAAACCCTATACCTTGCAAACAAACTCTCGGCCACACCGTTTTAAAATTCAGAAATTCTCTCCCAAGACACACAACAAACACGACACTACACACACAACACATTGAAGGGATTTTTGAGGGTTCAAGGTAGATCAAGCCAAAGGTTTCGCTCTGTTCTTCGTCGTCAATGGTTTTTTGTGCATATATAACGCAAAGGCACGCCATATTCTCCCTTTTACTCATCATTCACACCATAGTATTTATTTAAAATTGGATTGCATGAAAAATAAGTTGCACATGGATGTATTTTTGTTTTTATGCAAACATGAATTTTAAAGCATGTTGTTTTGATCCAAAATCATGATACAAGTGTGCATGAAGGGGCTGCCACGTATAGGATTAAAAAAGGGCATGTTTCTAAATGTTTTAAAAGGGTCCTAAGTCACGCAACACAAGCAACACACGCACATATCAGAAGTTGGGACAAAATTCTGGTGTGGGTTGTTCAAGGGGTTCGACTTTGGGGTTCAAGGGCTTGGCTCGGCCTGGGCTTGGGGTTAGGGCGAGCTAGGGACTGTTATGGGTCAGCGGTAGAGTCCTAGCCATGCTAGGACTCGAGACTAGAAGGGAGGTAGCGCAGGGTTCAGCTTGTGCAGGGAAGAAGAGGCTCGGTCAGGGGGCTCTGGGCGGGGCTAGGTCGACTCTTTGGAGTCCTAGGAGGGTGATTAAGGGCCTAGGCAGGGGCTGTGGCCGCTTGGTTTGCAGCTGGTTCAAGAAAACGTGAGGAAGCACCTGGCAGCAAGGTGCACGCGAGGCTCCTGTCTCGTTCAGGAAGAATGCTGCTCATGTCCAGGGCTTGGGTGTGGTCTGGGCTTGGCATGGGCGTGGTCCATGGAAGGTTAGGGCCAGGTTGGGTCGTGGGTTAACCAGCTGGAGGTGTCCTAATTGGCTAGGAGTCTTGGCGAAGGGTAGGAATCACACATGCACACATGCATATTTTTGGGTTCAGTTTCAGCAAGTTTTTGCACGGGCCAGGGCTGGTTTTACAGGCTGGGCTTGGTCACAAGGGTCCCTAGGTGGGTTGGCTAGGTTTTGGCCCAAGGTGGCTTGGGCATGACTCGAGTAAATTAGGAGATGGCTCGGTGTGTTCGATAAGGTGTCAAAAACAAAAATAATAAAGCTAAAATTAAATCCAAGGGTCCACGAGGGTGGCTCATGATTTGGAAGGGTAGAATAAATCATAAAAAGGTTATGTTAAAAATTTGGAATCAAAAGAACGAATTTTGGATTTATTCGTGATTTTATCGCCGCACGGAACGCTAATTAGCGAGTTAATTGAAACGCCTAGTTTTAAGCTTTATAAAATTATGGAAAATTATATTTAAGCTTAAATAATTATTAAAAGTCTAAGTTTTTAATTTGGGAATTTTATATTAAGGTTTGGTTTAATTCGTAATTAAAACGCATTAATACGTCACATTTGAAGATTAAATTAAAAGTCATCGATTAAGCCAAATAAAAATATGAGAAAATTCTTGTATGCTTAAATAATTATTTGAGACATTTTAGAGTCAATGAAATTAAGAAAATGTCAAAAACGGATAATTTTACGTCCAGGGATAAAACGGTCATTTTACACCTAGAAATTAGTAAGCGTCATGGCAGTGTCATGAATGCTGTTTTATGTGCTAATATGATTATTTTCTATAGTTATGGATGTTTATGGAATTTTATATGTTAAAATGATATTTTAAACGTTTATGGGATTTTATATGTTAAAAGAATATTTTAAATGTTTAGGGAATTTTATATGTCAAAATGTTATTTTAAATGTTTTGAGATTAAAATGATTATTTTTAAATGTTTATGAAATGTTCATGATTAAATTATGATTTTTAAATGTCTATGGGATTTTCATGATTTAAGGAAGACATTAAAAAGACATGTTGTATGCTTGGTTTCAAAAACAAAATTATACGTTATGCATACTTTTTATAAAGTGATGGAAATGTAAAATGTAGGGACCCGGACGCTAATTCATTTCTTAATCAATCTTTGGGAATAATTCAATCCAATTAAGATAAACAGGGTCTAAATTTTTTTTTTTAAACGCGGAACGTAATGGAATCAATCTAGTATACACATCAGTATAAAAGTACAAGTGTTGTACAGCATACAACAAACGAAACTAGGGTTCAACTACTATATATCAAGTGCTGAAACCTAATTACTTCTGATCCGGATCACCACGCTAACTTGTCCTTTCTCTCATCCTCTTCTTGACCCTGATCCTGTCCCACCTGTTGTCATGCACACATACAGACAAGACAACAGTCGGATAACTCCGGTGAGAATATAATCCCAGTATAAACAATATATACATGCAATGCATAAAATCATATACAAAAGCATAAACCATGTATCACCAAACATAAATCATAATTTATGACACATTAGTGAATACAGATAAAACTCTTTGACTCGTCATCTCAGACTCAACTCATTTCTAATCTAGGGATCCCGGTTCTTGGATATTATAATATACTGAATCTCCGCGATAGGAATCGATCCATTCCTAGGCAACATCGATATAAATCAAATATCCATTGTCTTGGCATATCCGCCATAGACTAGGCATATCCGCCAATGCCTACTTTGACATTGTGCAATGGGCCAATGATCACTCTGTCATAATCTGGCACCTCTGTCAGCGACTCTCGTTCAATAGATATCTGCTATTCTCTGCTTTTCTATAAATCAATAGACTAAGCATATTCATTCAAATAATATAAAGGCATGAAACCAATAACAGACAAGTATGTGATTTAGGGAAACTCAAGTCCAATCTGACTTAAGTCAATCTCCCGGTTAATATTTATTTATACCTTTCTTTTGTCGATTTCTGGCTCTGTCGCAGTCTTAAATTCAAAGCTGTCACTATCAATCTGAAATGACATATCGAATAGGCATAATATCAATATTCAATTCAACTCAGATCTGTTCTGATCGATACTCAATCTAATTCAATATCGACAGCATAACTGTACAATATTGATATCCCCGTCAACTCAGACAACAACAGATATCAATTACAAATCATAACCAATAGTCAATACAATCGATATTCTCAGAAATCTGAATAATCTCAATTCAATAGCTGAAAAAATCATAACAATTGTATAAATCATCTGTTCTTCGATCTGACTTCAATTATATACTGATCAGTATATCCAGAACACATAATATCGATCATATCAAGAGTCCTTCCATAGCATATTTTCAAATCATACCAAAACATAAGAAAACTTACGTCCAGTTGAAGCTCTTGTCACGAGGATCTCAGAACTGTACTCAGATTAAAATTCGGATAATCGAATCTTGCAAAATCACAAATCTATGATGAAAAGCTCGAAGCATCTGTAAAAATCCCGTTTCCTTCTTTCTTCCTACTGAATTCTGAAGAAGAAATGATATATATATTATACTTGCATGCTTGAAGAAATGTGGCACAAATCCTTGAATTTAAGTCGGCGCTCGGGCGGTCAAAAACTACCGCTCGGGCGCGGAAGGTTCTGTCCGAGCTCTAAATTTGTTCTACTCTGGCGCTCGGGCGGTAACTTTCTGCCGCTCGTGCGCCAGACGTTCTGTCTGACTTCTTCTTTTGTGATGCATTGGCGCTCGGGCGGTGATTTTCTACCGCTCGGGCGGTCATTTTCTACCGCTCGGGCGCCACAGGTTCTGTACACAAGAGTAGTCTTTTGGTGTACCGACGCCCGGCTACCCCACTCGAGCTCCTACCATCTCAATACTGTTAATTAATCCACGTATGATTACAGTAATTACATCTCGGGCATTACATTTCTCCCCCCTAAGAGCTGATTTCGTCCTCGAAATCACAGGCAATCAAATCATATTAGAAAGAAATGTATAACAGAAGCTGAATAAACTACTCACATCAGTGAAATAACGCTGGAAATTCTTGTCTCATGTCTGATTCAGTCTCTCACGTAGCTTCTTCAGTGCCATTACGAGTCCATTGAACTTTCACCAGAGGAATCATCTTTGTTCTGAGTTGTTTTTCCTTACGATCGATAATCCGGATCGGTTTTTTGACATAACTCAGACTTTCATCAAGTTCTGCCTCGTCTGGCTGCATAATATGAGAATCATCAGGGAGATATTTCCGCAGCATAGATACATGAAAAACATCATGTATCCCAGATAATGAAGGCGGTAAGGCGAGACGATAGGCACGATCTCCTATCTTCTCAAGAATTTCGTATGGCCCAGTATATCGTGGAGACAGCCTTCCTTTCTTGCCAAATCTGACTACTCCTCTGAAAGGTGAAATCTTCAAAAATACTCGGTCTCCAGCCTCAAATACTAACGGTCTACGTCGAATGTTTGCATATTTGGCTTGTCTGTCCTGAGTTGCCTTCATCTTCTTCTGAATCAGCTTTACTTTATCTGTCATATCTCTGATCATATCAGGTCCAATCTCAGGTACCTCAGAGATATCGTCCCAATACAGAGGGGATCTGCATTTCTTTCCGTACAACTCTTCAAACGGTGCCATCTCTATACTCGTCTGATAGCTGTTGTTGTACGAAAACTCACAGAGTGGCAATGCATCCTGCCAACTAATGCTAAAATCAAGCACTACAGCTCTCAGCATATCCTCCAGTGTCTGGATAGTCCGCTCTGACAGTCCGTCAGTCTCTGGATGATCTGCGGTACTCAGATGTAACTTCGTACCTAGAGCTTGCTGCAAACTTTGCCAAAAGTGCGAAGTAAACCGAGGATCACGTTCTGAAACAATCGACTTCGGCACTCCATGCAATCTGACCACTTCTCTGACATAAATCTCTGCCATCTGGTCATGTCGATACTTCATCTTGTATGGAATATAACAATGCGGATTTGGTCAATCTGTCAATTACGACCCAAATCGCATCACAACCTCGGGTGGATCTCGGTAACTGCGTCACAAAATCCATAGAAATGTGATCCCATTTCCATTCAGGAATAGATAAACTTTGTAGCAATCCTCCGGGTTTCTTTCTTTCAGCTTTTACCTGTTGGCAATTCAGACATCTGGATACAAACTTTGCAATATCAGCTTTCATTTGTTTCCACCAGAACTGTCTTTTCAAGTCATTATACATCTTTCTGCCGCCAGGATGAATACTGAATCGACTACAATGTGCCTCTGACAATATCTGTTGTCTCAACTCTGAAACATCTGGCACAACCAATCTATTATTCACATACAGTACCTCCTCACGTACCTGATATTCTGATCGATGCCCTGCTCTGATTATCGATATCGAGTTCTGTGCATTTTGATCAACTTTCTGAGCCGCTTTAATCTTCAAAATCAGCTCTGGTTCGGCTTGAACAGCATATAATCTCAATGGTCTATGATCTGTCTCAAATATCAATCCAGACAAACATCAATCTTCTATCAAATTGGAAACACCTATTGTCGATAAGGATAAAGAACATACCTTTCGACTCAGTGCATCAGCTGCTGCATTCGACTTTCTCGGATAATATTTGATTTCACAATCAAAGTCTTACAGCAAATCAAGCCATCTTCTCTGTCTCATATTCAATTCTGACTGCGAAAACAGATATTTCAAGCTCTTGTGATCAGAATAGATTTCGATTTCTCACCGTAGAGGTAGTGTCGCCAAATCTTCAGTGCTAACACAATGGCTGCCAATTCAAGATCATGAATTGGGTAGCAAGATTCATGCGGCTTCAACTGTCTTGAGGCATAAGCAATCACATGTCCTCACTGCATCAAAACACAACCCAGTCCTCTGTGAGACGCATCACAATAAACAACAAAATCACCAGTGCCTGATGGAATAGTCAAGATCGGAGCACTGGTCAGTCTTTTCTTCAACTCAAGAAAACTGGACTCACAGTCTTCAAACCATACAAATGGAGCGTTCTTCTGAGTCAATTGCGTAATCGGTTTAGCAACACTTGAGAAATCTTTAATGAATCGTCGATAATATCCTGCCAAACCCATAAAACTGCGTATTTTCGGCACTGATGTCGGTATCGGCCAACTGATCACAGCCTCAACCTTACTAGGATCAACAGAAATACCATCTCCGGATATGATGTGACCCAGAAATACAACCTGTCTCAACCAGAATTCACATTTCGACAGTTTTGCATAAAATTTTTCAGTTCTCAACACAGTCCTCAAATGTTCAGCATGGTCAATCATATTCTTCGAATATATCAGAATATCATCAATGAAAATAATCACAAATTCATCGAGATACTTCAGAAACACACGGTTCATCAGACCCATAAAAACAGCTGGAGCATTCGTCAAACCAAACGGCATGACAATAAACTCATAATGTCCATACCTGGTTCTGAACGCTGTCTTCGAGATATCAGAATCTCTGACTCTCAGTTGATGATATCCAAATCTCAGATCGATCTTGGAATAAACAGAAGAACCCTGCAACTGATCAAATAAATCATCAATACGAGGCAAAGGATATTTACTTTACCGTAGCCTTATTCAGTTGCCGATAGTCAATGCAAAGTCTCATTGACCCATCCTTCTTCCTCACAAACAACACTGGAGCACCCCAAGGAGAAACACTCGGTCTAATGTATCCCTTGGCAAGTAAATCTTCTAACTGCTCCTTCAACTCTTTCAATTCAATAGGTGCCATTCTGTACGGAGCTTTGGAAATCGGAACTGTACCTGGTACCAATTCAATGCTGAAATCTATCTCTCGAATCGGAGGCAATCCCGGAATCTCATCTGGGAAGACATCAACAAATTCACACACCACTGGCAGGTCCGCCAATGATGGACTCGATTTCAGTAAATCAACTGAATAGACAAGGAACCCCTCTGCTCCTTTCTGTAACAATCGAGTCATAGACATAACAGATATCAAAAGAATTCTAGATCTAGAACCCTTACCGTAAAATTTCAACTCGTCAGCCATGTCAGGTCTGAATCTCGCAATCTTGTGGAAACAATCAACGGTAGCTCTGTACTTGGTCAACATATCAATACCGATAATACAGTCAAAATCAGACAACCCAAGCACAATACTATCTAACTCAATCTCATGCCCTTCATACTGTAGTGTACAATGTTTAATCGACTTCACGGATATCAACCCTTTCCCCAACGGAGAAGAAACAGACACTACAGCAGATAGGGACTCAATAGGTAATGCATGACTCAATGCAAATCTCTCAGATATAAATGTATGAGATGCACCAGTATCTATCAATACATAAGCATGATAATCACATAAAGAACAGTTACCTGCAACAACATTGTCTGGTGCTTCCTGAGCCTGCTCCTCTGTCAAAGCAAATACTCTGGCCTGTTGTCTAGGAGGCTGGCTAATTGTCTGGCTTTCTCCTGGCCTCTACTGTGACTGGGTGGATGGTGGTGGATGAAAAGAATGTACAGCTGATGATCGTCTATCAGTCTGAGCCACTGATCCAACTGATTCTGCTCCCTGGGATCCTTGGGAACCTCTCTGTGGACAAACTCTGGCAAAGTGTCCCTGCTGTCTGCAGATACGGCAACTACCAATCACTCTTTGGCATTGCTCAGTGGGATGTCTCCCTCCGCAAGTTCTGCAGTAACTCCGGTATAACTCTGGATCTGTCGTAAACTTCTGGAGCTAGAAGAGCTGCTGCCAAACTTCTTAAATTGTTTTCCTCTGGCTTTCAGATAATCCTTTTTTCCACCACTGTTGCTGCCACTCTCAAATCTGGGAGGTGGTTGCTGTGGTCTCGGTGCTGTAGGAACATACGAAGCTCCTTTCTGTCTCATCAGACCAGCTTCAGCTCCTTTTGCTCTGTTCAGGGCATCGACAAAGTTATTTGGTCGCCCTGTGTTCACCAATGTAAAAATCTCAGGATTCAGTCCATTAATGAACTGATCAGCAACAGCTTCGTCATTCTCAGCAACATGTGGAGCAAATCGAAGCAAAGTAGAGAACTTGGCCACATACTCTTCAATATTCAACTGGCCCTGTCTCAAATTCGCAAACTCTGCCCCTTTGTCTTTCCTGTACGACACTGGGAAAAATCTCTGATAGAACTCAGTTTTAAAGACATTCCAAGTGATGTTCGTACCTCGATGCTCCAAAGCTCTCTTTGTCGTGATCCACCAATTCTTTGCAACGTCATGTAATTGGTGTCCAATCAGTTTAACTCGACGTTCATCTGTGTAATCCAACGAATCAAACAGCATTTCTATGTCATCTAACCAACACTCACAGTCAACAGAAGTCTCTGTTCCTTTCAGGGTTGGCGGTTTGAAAGACTGAAATCTCTTCAGTAGCGTTTCCATCGGAGTTGCGGTCACATCCATCGGATTAACCAAAGTACTGCCCTGTTCCGGTACTCTTCGGGGAGGCATATCTGATTATCAAAATGATTAGTAACCCAATACAAAAAATCTATTTCAGTTCAGTCCCCCCCTCCGATCATCTTACTGCTGATCAAGAATCGGTTCTGATTCATTCTCAATTAATACAGTTTACCAATCAAATCAGATAATCAGGTAAACATGTAATAAGAAAGGCAGTAATCATGATAGCATACAAAAGCAGGAAAGAAACTCAATCTACACCGCTCACTAGCTTCAATTTCAGTCTACAGAACCTACAGTTCTAGACCTACTGCTCTGTTCTAGTTCAATCTCAGGAACCTACTGCTCTGATACCACCTGCTGTGGGGACCCGAACGCTAATTCATTTCTTAATCAATCTTTGGGAATAATTCAATCCAATTAAGATAAACAGGGTCTAAATTTTTTTTTAAATGCGGAACGTAATGGAATCAATCTAGTATGCACATCAGTATAAAAGTACAAGTGTTGTACAGCATACAACAAACGAAACTAGGGTTCAACTACTATATATCAAGTGCTGAAACCTAATTACTTCTGATCCGGATCACCACGCTAACTTGTCCTTTCTCTCATCCTCTTCTTGACCCTGATCCTGTCCCACCTGTTGTCATGCACACATACAGACAAGACAACAGCCGGATAACTCCGGTGAGAATATAATCCAAGTATAAACAATATATACATGCAATGCATAAAATCATATACAAAAGCATAAACCATGTATCACCAAACATAAATCATAATTTATGACACATTAGTGAATACAGATAAAACTCTTTGACTCGTCATCTCAGACTCGACTCATTTCTAATCTAGGGATCCCGGTTCCTGGATATTATAATATACCGAATCTCCGCGATAGGAATCGATCCATTCCTAGGCAACATCGATATAAGTCAAATATCCATTGTCTTGGTATATCCGCCATAGACTAGGCATATCCGCCAATGCCTACTTTGACATTGTGCAATGGGCCAATGATCACTCTGTCATAATCTGGCACCTCTGTCAGCGACTCTCGTTCAATAGATATCTGCTATTCTCTGCTTTTCTATAAATCAATAGACTAAGCATATTCATTCGAATAATATAAAGGCATGAAACCAATAACAGACAAGTATGTGATTTAGGGAAACTCAAGTCCAATCTGACTTAAGTCAATCTTTCGGTTAATATTGATTTATACCTTGCTTTCGTCGATTTCTGGCTCTGTCGCAGTCTTAAATTCAAAGCTGTCACTATCAATCTGAAATGACATATCGAATAGGCATAATATCAATATTCAATTCAACTCAGATATGTTCTGATCTATACTCAATCTAATTCAATATCGACAGCATAACTGTACAATATTGATATCCCCGTCAACTTAGACAACAACAGATATCAATTACAAATCATAACCAATAGTCAATACAATCGATAATCTCAGAAATCTGAATAATCTCAATTCAATAGCTGAAAAAATCATAACAATTGTATAAATAATCTGTTCTTCGATCTGACTTCAATTATATACTGATCAGTATATCCAGAACACATAATATCGATCATATCAAGAGTCCTTCCATAGCATATTTTCAAATCATACCAAAACATAAGAAAACTTACGTCCAGTTGAAGCTCTTGTCACGAGGATCTCAGAACTGTACTCAGATTAAAATTCGGATAATCGAATCTTGCAAAATCACAAATCTATGATGAAAAGCTCGAAGCATCTGTAAAAATCCCGTTTCCTTCTTTCTTCCTACTGAATTCTGAAGAAGAAATGATATATATATTATACTTGCATGCTTGAAGAAACGTGGCACAAATCCTTGAATTTCAGTCGGCGCTCGGGCGGTCAAAAACTACCGCTCAGGCGCAGAAGGTTCTGTCCGAGCTCTAAATTTGTTCTACTCTAGCGCTCGGGCGGTAACTTTCTTCCGCTCGGGAACCAGACGTTCTGTCTGACTTCTTCTTTTGTGATGCATTGGCGCTCGGGCGGTCATTTTCTACCGCTCGGGCGCCAAAGGTTCTGTACACAAGAGTAGTCTTTTGGTGTACCGACGCCCTGCTACCCCACTCGAGCTCCTACCATCTCAATACTGTTAATTAATCCACTTCTGATTACAGTAATTACATCTCGGGCATTACATAAAGCGTTGAAGAAAGTGAAGTAATTGTGACTATAATGATGTTATGTGGAGATATCGTGAGGGTTATGGTCCTAGTGGGAGCCCGACGATCGTATTTCCCGTGACACCATTGAGGATTTGAGGTTATGAGGTTTGAGGTAAGAATGGGAATATCATGAGGGGAGAAGGCCCCAGAGGGAGCTCATTTATGAGAAAAGGCTCCACAGGGAGCCCCGAAGATCGTATTTCTATTCGATGAGGATAGGCCAGGGCCCAGTTGAGCGGAGAGAGTGTTGCTGGTGTCCCCCGCCGCCCAGTACTGCGGTTTCATGAAGATGGATCCATAGACTTTTGAGGTTTGAAGAAAGTCACAATTAACGATCTGAATTCAACAGAGGAAAAGAAAAAGGAAATGGAAAAATGTTTATGATCATGAAAAATGTTTTATGTCACGTTGAGGAAAAAGGGAAAGTTAAAGATTATGTTTGCATGTCATGAAAAGTTATTTTTACGTAAAAGTATTTTCACTGTTGCATGTGGTTTTATATGTGTTATTTGCTATAAAATTATGGTGTGTTGAGTCTTTAGACTCACTAGACGTGATGGATGCAGGTGAGGTTGAGGGAGGTCTTGACGGATGATTTGACTGGACTGAAGGCGCACACAACCCGAGGACCATCGCTTCTACTTTTTCCGCATTTACCTTTTATGATTCATGATTTATGTTAAAGATTTTAAGACAATTTATTTATGCTTTAGAGAGATTTTTGAGAGGGTTAGTATGGGCTATACTTTTCAAATTTATTTCTTTATAGGTTTGGTAACAACAGTTGACGATTTCATGTTTTGACATTCCCTTCGATTTTTAAATACTTAGTTGGTTGAATTATGGTTTTAAAATGATGCAAAATATTTGGTAAAATATTTTTATGTAATGGTAGAGATTTAGTGTAAAAAAAAAAATTTCTATCACATTTAAAAAAAAAAGAAAGACAGACGTTTCAATGTGTGTGTGATTAAGGGGTTAATTAGGGGCTTAATTAGGCTAATAAAAATAGCTAATAACCAATTAACATGTTAATTAAAATACTAATCCAATACTATTAATTCACCACTAACTTTTCTAGAACCTCTAATTTTAATAAAATACACATGTGTCAAATTTTCAAGATTTAAAATCCCTAACTATTCAAATTAGTATTTTTTTAGAAAATTTTAAAATCTTAAAATCACCTACTAAATTAAATTAGGCTTTAAAATGCTTAAAATTTCAAAAATCATTTAAAATACCAATTTTATTGACTTGAAATAAAATACCACATTATTCATAAAGCGCTTAAATCCACCGATCTGTTTTCTCGATCACGTATCGAATATTCGCTTGAAACATAAAACTCAAGAAAACATTTTAGCGTGCATCAAATAAACATAAAATAATTTAAAATAATACAAATAATAAACCATGCATCGTTAAAATCATTTTAAAATTAACTAAATAATTTTACAATTTAATAAATGAATGGATTTACGTGTACTGATTTTTGGGCTCTACAAAATTCCCCTGAGACACTCATGATGTCATAAAAAGATTGAAGCGTGGAAGACCAATCAGTTACAAGGATAAAAATCATTGAAAAAGAAAATGCACAGAGAAACACGATGATCACAAAATAGAGAATGATATTCCAGCAGAAGTACATGATCATGAAATGTTATGTTAAAACCACAAACTAACGAGAATCGTGAAATCTCTATCAATTATATTAATACTGGAAAAATATTGAACCGAAAAGATATAAAAGAAATTGATGACATATTTTCTTACAATGTGCCATTTGACATCATAAATGATAATGAAGATCATGAACCAAAATCTTTTGTTGAATGTAAAAATCGACAGAACTGGATAAAATTGAAAGACGCCATACATGTTGTAGTGGATTCGCTAAATAAAAGTAGCGTTTTTGGACCTATAGTCCTTACACCTGAAGGTGTAAAACCTGTTGGGTACAAATGGATTTTTATTTAAAAAATAAATAAGAAAAATGAAATAGTAAGATATAAAGCTCGACTTGTTGCAAAAGGTTTTTCTCAAAGATCTGTAATTGATTATGAAGAAATGTATTCTCCTGTTATGGATGCAATTACGTTTCGGTATTTGTGTAGTTTGACGGTATCTGAAAATTTAGAAATGCGTCGTCTTGTGGATGTTGTCACAACTTACTTGTACGGATCACTCGATAGTAATATATANAAAAAAAATATGTTAACCATTCAATATACCCTTGCGTTTTCATTAAGAAAAAAACATCCGGATCCATAATTATTGTTATATATGTTCATGACTTAAACATCATTGGAACAAATAAGAAAATTCAAGAAGTTGTGTCGTACTTGAAGGAAGAATTTGAAATGAAGGACCTTGCAAAAAACAAAATATTGTCTGAGTTTGCAAATTGAACAAAAAGAATGTCGAATATTTGTTCACAGTCAAATTATACAGAAATGGTCCTTAAACGTTTTAATATAGATAAATCAAATCATTTAAGTACTCCAATGGTTGGTGGATAATTAAACATAGAAAAAGATTCATTCCGTCCATGTGAAGTTGATGAAGTTATTATTAGTTCAGAAGTATCATATCTAAGTGCTATTTGTGCCTTTATGTATTTTGAAAATTGTACGAGACCTGATATATCTTTTGCTGTAAATTTATTGGCAAGATTTAGCTCATATTCAACAAAGAGACATTGGAACGGAATTAAACATATATTCCATTATCTACGAAGAACGACAGACTTGGGACTTTTGTATTCAAAGGATACCAATCAAAGTATAATTTGTTATGCTGATGTTGGGTACTTATCTGATCCACACAAGACACGTTCCCAAACCGGATATGTATTTACTTATAAAGGCACTGTAATTTCTTGGCGTTCACAGAAACAAACACTCGTAACAACTTTATCAAATCACGTCGAGATTATTGCACTACATGAAGCAAGCCGTGAATGTGTGTGGCTAAAATCAATGACTGAACATATCCAAATCTCATGCGTATTATCATTCGACAAGAAGCATGTGACACTATATAAAGATAATAATACATGTGTTGCTCAAATGAAAGAAGGATACATAAAAAGTGACAGAACTAAACATATTCATCCTAAGTTCTTCGCGTTCACCCAAGAGCTTGAGAAGAATTAAGATATTGATATTCGTTACATTCAATCAAGTGAAAACCCATCAGATCTCTTCACAAAGCACTTCCTACATCAATATTTAGAAAGCATATAAATATTATTGAGATGAGCAATCTACGAAATTTGTGAAGAAACGTCCGTGTTAACACGAGGAGGAGCTTACGTGACTGCACTCTTTTTTCCTTAATATGATTTTTATCCCAATGCGTTTTTTTCCTAGTAAGGTTTTTAACGAGTCAATATAAAAACACGTAATGAAGACAACCATTTCATCATGACCATCATCACAAGGGGGAGTGTTGAAAATAAGAGTTGAAATTATTGAATGTTGAAAATAAGAGTTGTAATTATTAAATGTTAGTGTGTGATGATGTATATAATAATGTATTTATTTTTGGATTATTTCCAAAGAAATTCTATAAATATGTCTCTCAATTTGTGAAGAAAAATAAAATTAAGTGGAGAAAATTTTATAAAATGTGCAGTTTATTATATTTTGTGAGTCTGAAATTTTTACTTTTTACCGTAAATTTTTACTTTTAACATTATTTATATATTTTTTGAATTGTTAAATTTAAAAACAAAGATTAATCAAAATGAAAAAAAAATACTCGACAATTTATACCTTATATAAATTACTATAAATTACATCAGCTTGATCTTAAAAAATTCCACTCAATGAGAAAACCAAATTTATCGTAATTGTGGTTTAATATTTAAACTAAAATAATTGTAAATATGATCTTATTTTTAGTTTTATAAGTAAAAGATGAAAAAATTGTGTTTTTTAGTTGTAAGAGGAGATTATTATTATAATTATTCTCGAACATAATTTCTCATTCAGAATTTAAAACTTTGATCAGCGGATGGAAAAATATTTATAGTGTACATCTAAAAATTAATAATAACTCATTATCAAAAAATAATAATAATAATAATTCCTAAATAAGGTTATCATTTAAGATTTGTCACTTTTGAATTTCTTATTATAGTTTACACTGCCAAGTTTACACTGTTTCTTGCCACTTTTGATTCCCAGATTCTATTCCTTTTTCTCCAATCTCTTTTCAATGTCGTGTCGAAGCCGTCCACAATTTTAATTCGCGCTGCTGTTTTTTTGTTGTGTGCTGGTTTATTTCTGTTCACGCTGCGTCCAGAATCTGTTTGATTCAATGCCTGTATGAAGAAAATGAGCCGTTGGCTCAAGATCTTTTGTGGAAGATGAAGAAAATGGCAATTGCTTGCTGCTGTGATGTACCAGTTGTTTCGTTTCAATCACACTCTCTGTCGAAGTTGCCTATATATGGAATAAACATCAATTCTACAAGTAAATATCTTCCTCAGAAAAAGAGCATCTTGTTCAAGAATCTGTCTGTAATCACATGTTCTTCATCTCGTCACAAGTTAGTACGTGATCCAAGGTTAGATAGGCATGTGGCGAAGCAGAACAAGATACGCTTTGTTCAGAAGCTTAAGACCCTCCTGCTTTCCAAACCGAAACACTTTATACCCATTCACATTCTCCATAAATGCCGTTCATACTTATGTTTACCCAAGCCGCTTTCTATGATATCAATGATTCATCGGTATCCGACCATTTTTGAGTTGTTTTATATCCCAGTACCGCCTATGCCGATTAATGCCACGGGACCACTTGCTCAGCTCTGTGTCCGCCTCTCGCCTGCTGCTGCATCCTTGGCGAAAATGGAAAGTGATCTCAAGAAATGTATGACTGCTTCTTTGGTTTCGAAGCTGCAGAAGCTCTTAATGCTTGCATCCCCATATCACCGGATTTTATTGTCGAAGCTGGTGCATTTGGGTCCTGATCTGGGTCTTCCTGTGAACTTCCGTTCACGCCTTTGCAACGATCATCCGGATAAGTTTAAAGTCGTGAATACTTCTTATGGACGTGCTCTCGAGCTTGTTTCTTGGGATTCGAATTTGGCTACCATTATTCCTTCGCATGATGAAGTTGAGTCTCTTGGACTCATAGTTGACAGGCCGTTGAAATTCGAACATCTAAAACTTCGTAAAGGGTTGAACGTCAAGAGGAGTCATCGTGATTATCTTATAAAGTTCAAGGAAGTACCGGATGTGTGTCCGTACACAACTAATGTTGGAAATTTGGTAAAAGAGTCAATTGAGGCAGAGAAGAGAGCCTGTGCTGTGGTGAGGGAGATTTTAGGAATGACTGTTGAGAAGAGGACTCTGGTGGATCATTTGACACATTTCAGGAAAGAATTGGCCCTACCAAACAAGATGAGAGGAATGTTAATTAGGCATCCCGAGTTGTTCTACGTGAGTATAAAAGGGCTAAGAGATTCGGTCTTTCTTGTGGAGGGATATAGTGAAAAGGGTGCACTTTTAGAGAAGGATGAGACATTGGTGTTAAAAGATCAGCTTGTTGAGCTGGTGCTAGAAGGGAAGAGGTTAAGAAGAGAGAAAAAACGGGAGTATCTTTTTGGTGGTGCCGATAAATGCAATGATCGAACCATGGACCCTCAAGTTGATAATGTGGATTATGATGATTATGACGATGGTTTAGATTATTTATTCCAACTAGATGAATCTGGTTCAGAAGGTGGTGTGCAGGACCTTGAGACCGAAGAGACTATAAGGATGTTAGAGAAAGAGGAGTTTTGGACAATAGAGACGCCCTCACTTGATGAAAATGGGAATGGCAGTGGTTTGGTTCCATGGTAGCACCTGTATTGAACCAAACTTGATCTTGAGTGTTTTCCCATGATTATAATGTCTTGTATGATAATATGTTTATTGCAGCAAGGACACTTCATTTGTGTACTTTTGTCAAATTGGTGTTCCATCTGTAGCAAACAAATGGCTTAAAATTCTTTAGTTTCTTTTTTCAGTAATGATCTTATACTGATAAATGAAATCAATCAATATTATCATCTTGACGCATGTTCATTTGTGTTAGGCATCTCCGCATTAATATTACTGAAATGTGGCACAACATGAAAACTAGTTTGTAATATCAAATATATATATCCATTTTACATAGTTACACTCGAATGCATAACTATATTCTTATGAAACCGAAGCAACTCACGGTTATTAACAATGTATTTGAGTTGGTAGACCAAAGTCAATATGCTTAGCGCGTACATCATACATAGGATTTACTGTATTGTTAAGAGATGCTTGATTGTCACGATATAAAATAGCGGGGTAGATAATTTAACTCACATACCCTTTAAAAGATCAACAATCCATACCACTTCTCAAGTAGTGGTAGCGTTGCTCGATATTTCGCTTCCACAAAAGACCTCGACACGATGTTTTGTTTCTTCCATAAAGAATCCATACTTGATGCAATAGCCTGTAAGTGATCTTCGGGTCAGGAGCAAGCACCCCAATCCGAATCATAGTAGGCAACTAGTGTCAAGGCGCTGCATGAAGGCAACAATATCCCAAGACTAGGGGAACCTTTAAGATACCCCACAACCCGAAGTTTTGCATCTCGTGGGATTTCTTCGGATAATTTCGTAAATTGACTCAAATGTTTTACTACAAAGCAAATATCAAGTCGAGTAATAGTGAGATAAATCAATTGCCTCACAAAATGGCTAAAAGAAATATATCATCAATAAGGGCATCATCCTTTTTAGTAGCTTTAGCAAAATGAATCAACAAATCTAAATCATGACGAGCGAGACTTGAATCTCCAAGTTTTCCATGAGTTTCAAAGTGTATTTGCGCTGGTTGAGATAACTTGTAAGGCCCATGAGATTACCTCTTTTGTGTCTTGCAAGCGTCATAATCCTCATGACAGCACATGGAGTCCACTCACAGAACTCCTCACTCACAACAGTGGAGTATGTGCCTCCCCAGGTCTCGAACCCAAGATTTCTGTCCAAGCCATAAGCACTCGGATTCCTAAAAACCTGGTACCAATTGAGCTCCAAGTACTTATGGTCTTGACAGAAGTTTTAGATTCGAGACTTGCAGGGCCACGTACTCCACTGTTGGAAGTAGGGTGTTATGTGAGTGAACTTTATGGGCTATCATGATGGATGTGATTATATGACCAAAAAGATTGTAAGGCCCATAAGCCTACCTTTTTTGGGTCCTACAATCACAACCGTTATGATAGCCCATGGAGCCATTACTGACATAACTCTCCACTCCTTGGAGTAGAGTACATGCCTTCCTAGATCTTGAACTCAAGACTTCTGTCTAGACCATAAGTAATTGGATCTCTAGGTACATGGTACCAATTGACCTATTCTTTTTAATGTAAGGCTCATGGGCCTACCACTTTTGGTCCTGCAATCAGAGCCCACATGATAACCCATGGAGTCCACTCATAGAACTCCCCACTCATGGAAGTGGAATACATGCCTCCCAAGGTCTCGAACACAGGACTTTAGTCCAAGTCATAAGTACTTGGATTCATAGAGACCTGGTACCAATTGAGCTCATGATAGCCCGTGGAGCCCACTCACAGAACTCCCCAATCATGGCAGTGGAGTACATGCCTCCACAGGTCTCGAACCCTTGGAATCCAAGTACTTACATCCCGGAAGAAGTCTTGGGTTCGAGACCTGGGGAGACATGTACTCCACTACCAAGAGTAGGGAGTTATGTGAGTGGACGACCATGAAGACTGTGATTGCAGGACCCAAAAAGGTAGGCTCATGAGCCTTACATAAATTCCTTGCTTTGATCTGGCAATCTCAACACCTAAGAAAATTTTCAGGGTATCAAGATCGCAAAGCTGTAACTTGGAGTGCAGAAAAGTCTTGAAGGCCTCAATGGCGACAATTTTTATTCCCTGTTATGATAATATCATCAACATACACAAGGAGAAGAGTTATTCAAGAATATTCATGCTTAAAAAACTTAGAATGATCATTCTGTGATTATTTGTACCCACCAACTTCCACCACATTTGCAAACTCTTGGTTCCATTGTCTAGAAGCCTGTTTAATGCCAAATAGTGATTTACACAACTTACATACTTTATGAGTTCCCTTAACCTCATGCCAAAGGGAAAAATCATGAATATTTCCTCATCCGGATCTCCTTGGAGCAAAACATTAGCCACATCACATTAAGTAGGACTCCAATCATGAATCAAAGCCAAACTAAACATACTGTAGGTGAAAAAGTGTCATGAAAATCTATACCGAGATGTTGAGTTTATTGTGAAATCGTATTCTCGCACCCAAGACGCAACGGAAGTTTAAAATTTTTGTTCTTGGGCGTCGTGTGTTTAGAAACATTCATAGGATGTTTAAAATTATACCTTTGCGTTCTCAACGCTTGGACTCCAAACTATTCCGATTTTTCATGGAAATAGTCCTTCTTGTAAATCCCTACGAATGGCTCTTCAACTTTGATCGCCTAATTAGGTCCACGATCGAAAACTGTTTTCCTTGTTTGGTTTGCACAAGAAAATCCAAACGATTTGTGCGTTGAGACTGTAATCTCCGAATTTCCAAAATCTGGAGATGGTGCAACGACGGAGGTGCAGCGGTTGAAGAAACCAAAGGGACGAAATTCACCCAACTTTTGTTGAACGAAAATTTCAATTCAAAGGTTGGAAATAAATTGATTATGTAACGTCCCGAAAATCGGAAAGTCCACGTGAACCACATGCATGCAAATTATTAAATTTTTTTGGTATTTTATTAAATTCATTTAAAGCATAAAATGCATGTTTATTCTATTAATCTGTGTTTAATTATTTTTATGCATAATTCATGCATTGTAGAATTTATTCCATACATTTTATAAGTTCATGCATTAGATTTTTTTTAAGTTGTATTTCGCGTTCGAACGAGGAACGAAGACGGGAGAATTTTTAGGAAAATTATTTTAATTACATGATTTATTTTTATTAATTAATATGAGGTGTTTTTAAGAGTATTTTTCAAAAATTGGGATTTATTGGGTATTTTTACCCGCAAAATTTTATTTTTAAAGGTACGTAAATTTTATCAAATCGAGAGACTTTTTGAGAGTTCGACTAATATTTTCAAAATCTTTTCAACATAAAATATTTTTCGGGAGTGTGTTTAAAATTAACGGGTCAACTTTTAAGCTCATTGGGCTTAAACATCTTTTAAAAATTTAATTGACAAGATGAGTGCCCACTAAACCTCAAATTAACTATATTATTTAATTCAAACACCTCTTTACCTACCCATAACCCCCCAACAACCGACACCCACCCCTTTTCCATCCGAAAGTCACTCGGTTTCATCAAAACCCAGCTGAAGCTTCGGTCACCTCCATTCTCACAAAGGAAATCTTCGGCTGCACACTCTCTTGGCAAAGGAAAAATATTCTTGGGCCTCTCTCTTCTTGATTTGTTCACCAAATCATCTCCAGGCATGCTTTGTATTATCTCTTGCCGCATCATGCACGTTTTATATGTTGGAGAATGCATTCACGCATGATGATTCCGGTTTCAGAACCAGCAACTGAAGGCTTCGGTGGCCTCTTGCTTTGCTAGAAAAAAAATTCACCCGAGTTCCTTCACTTCATCCTTGCACTCCAATCATCTTAAGGCACGCATTTGTACCATTATTTCTGCATCATCCATGTCTTATTATTGTCGTGTGTATGTATATGTATGAGGATTTTTGGATCCAGCCATGTATAGGGAAGTTTTCATTTTTCTGTTCAAATACATGCATCATGGGTTCACTAATCACGTTTTTACTCCTGTGTGTGTAAGGGGGCTGCCCTGGGGTGCGTGAGGTCTGGGATCATCGTGAGGAAGAGGAACAGTAGGCTGGAACCGTAGGTTGCTTGTGTTGAGGGGGCCGATCGGGGAGTTGGCCGCGTTTTGAGGGTAGACCGAGTTGTGGAGAGGGCCGGCTGAGTGAGGGACCGTTCCAGGCTATGGACCATCCCTTGCTGGGTCTGAGCCATGGCTTAGAAGGGGCCGCAAGCTGTTGGACGCATTGATAGAACAGCTGGTAGCATTGAGATGAGGTGATCGCGTGGGTGTGCTTTTGACTCCTAGCATTCACATTCGTGAGACAGAGTTGTGGAGAGGGCCGGCTGCGTGAGGGACCGTTCCAGGCCGTGGACGATCCCTTGCTGGGTCTGAGCCATGGCTTAGAAGGGGCCGCAAGCTGTTGGACGCATTGATAGAACAGCTGGTAGCATTGAGATGAGGTGATCGCGTGGGTGTGCTTTTGACTCCTAGCATTCACATTCGTGATGTGGGCTGTGTGGGTCTAGGGCCATGGGTCCATGGTGTCCAGAGGGGTCCTAGAGTGGTCAAGTGGAGACAGGTTAGGAGCTGGTCCCTTCGGTTTTTGAGCTCGGGTCGATTTATGGTAGGTTCGGTGAGCTAGGGTGTTCGGGGAATACTAGTTGTCATTTTCCAGCAATGTGTAAGGCTGATTCGAGAGATTTGTTGGACTGGTTTGGATGTTTTTAGAGCATCTTAGATGTTTATTAGGTGTAGGAAAAAGTTGGGAAAAAAATTTGGTAGGGTTTCGGTTCGATTCGAGTTAAAACCGGGACCCCGGTCAAGTTTTAAAACGAATCGAATAAGTTGTAAAATGGACTCGAGTTTATGTCCAGTAATACTTTTAAAAATGTTTTCCGACATTTTAAGGAGTTTGGTAATCTTCGGGTCATTTTTAGAGGTCCGGTCCAGGGGTGAAACGATAATTTTTGGGTTTCAAGGGGCGAGATGATCATTTTGCACCCGGGGTGAGATTTTGGTCCTGGCAGAGCCCTGAGCACAAATTTATGATATTTTAAATGTTCATGCATCATGTTTATAATTTTTACGCAATTATGATAAATACGGTGCATGCTTGGTTTAAAAGAAAAGTTACGCATATGCATGTTTTTATTAAGTGATGAAAATGATGATATTTTTGAAGGATGAGAATTGGTTGTGACTGACGATATATATGTATACGATGACATGAGATATGATGAGCTGAGGCTCGGGCTCAGTGGGCGGGTAACGCTGTCGCTGATGTCCCCTGCCGCCGGGTACCACGGTTTTTATAGATGGATCCATCGATAGAGCTAATACGATAGAGCTGATACGAAAGTCACAACTAATGAACTGAATTCAATTAAAAGAAAATTTTTAAATTTATGATGACACGATGAGCTGTTTTGACACGTATATGATGATATGAGATGACATGCTTTGAGGCGATATGATTTAACACGACACGTATACGTAGATGATGACATGCTTTGACACGATATGATTTTACAATACATGTTTACGTTATACTTTTAAGTTCAGGAAAGATATGTTGAGTATGATATTTTTCACTGCTGTGTGCTATGTATATGTACTTGTTATTCCTGATACAGGTGTGTTGAGTCTTTAGACTCACTAGGCGTGTGTGATGCAAGTGAGCTTGATGGTGAGGGGACTGGAGGTGCCAAACTCTGAGTAGGCAGACCTGGTGCGGTGACACGACCCGAGGACCACATGTTTTCCGCATTACGATTTATGAGATTGAGAGGAGATGAATATTTTCATACGTTGATGATTTTAAGATTTTTAATTGTTCATGTTTACACATGATTTTGGGATGAGTTTGGTTAATTTAAATAAATATGATTGTTTTAAATGTTACTTCGAAAATGCAAAGCTTTTATTTAAAAAAAAATGTCCAGTAGAATTTTAAAAATGAACGAGACGTTTCAGATTCTTAATCAACTATTATATATGCTAATTAAGTCATTAATATGAAATAAAGTACATGACTTAATTTTCTTCCAACCACACATGGCCGTGGGTTTGGGAAGGAATTTGGAGATAATTTTTTTTTCTTTTGTATGCAAAAAATCATTATCCAACAATGAGCCCTAATGGTTTATTTATAGAGTAGACTCCTAATCTATTAGGAGTCTCTCTCCCACAAGGACTCTAAAAATTTCATTATATTTAAACTCTCATAAAATTAATATATAATGTATTTATTAACCTTTAAAAATACATGACATAATAATATCATATACACATATTTTATATAACCATATAAAATATATACATGTATATGTATATTAAATTAAATAACCATTATTTAATTTATAAACTAACACCTTGTTAATTTAATTCTAGACTCCTCTAAAATATTTATGGGAATTTATACATGTTAATAGTCACCACTACTAGCACCACAATTTAATTAGTAAATTCCAAATTCACTAAATAAATGATTCCGAACTCATTATAACCCCGATCAACGATCCAAGAGCGCCGATGTATCAAGGATACAAGTCTTGTTCATATAATGAAAATCGAAAATTTCGAAGATCAAAATTTTCATTTGCCAAATTTAAAACTTATCATATATGACAGTTACCACATTTGGCAGCTACTAGTTTTAGCGAACTCCTTCACAAAACAAATACTTTCACTATCCTTCCTTATTTAGCCGTCATGGTAATTTCCATTTCTTCCATCCTATGGATTAAGCTCATAAACTCCTTTATAAGATTCCTGTTTGATCTCCATCAAACTATAGTCGCAAAATTTCAACCCCTTGAAATTTGACTATCTCAACGGGAACACAGAATCTGATGTTTGTGTGACCCTCAATGGTTCAGGAATACAGCTAGCCGTAGGTGCACATCTCCATGTGATTCAGAATAACATTTATTCTTATTCGGGTTTACCCCAGTCAACCCCATTCTTTTCATCAACACCTTGATCTAGAATGTCAGAACTCATATCTGATTGCACCCATCGGATCATGGTAAGAGCGTCTAGTAGCATCGCCCCATGATCCCCTAGGTATCACTGATAGTGCCTGCAAGAACCTGTAATCATGGTTAGCGTACAATACATTCTCTTCAATGCATATATCCCGATCGAATCTGTAACCATTGGTAAATCGAGAGTTGCATATGAATTCGATAACGATGCGATTTATCTTTGAGTACTAATAGTGGCATGGTATGTGCAACTAGGAAAACACCTTTCCCTAAAGCACATTTCTTGCTCTGGCCAGAGACTCCTTGCACTATTAACTCATCAGATCACATAGGATATCTTCACATGTAGGCGAATGGTGAATCCCCGACCACAATGCATTTGCTCATACGTATTTCGAAACTACACCCAATCTCGCCGCCTGATGACCCTCAATGGAGTCGGTAAACGGATCAAAGTACATGCTAGTACGTATAGCCTCTACATTTTCCCGGGTCAAAGAACTAATGGTGTACAACCATAACTGCGGACTATTCCACTCGATAAGTGAGAACCATTTGGACAGTCCGAGGGAGGGTTGTTCAGTGCATCATCACATGATCACCCATTTGTGTGAATGGACATCTACATGCCCTTGCCAATGAAACATGGCGCTTACACCACAGTTGCTAGTCTCAAGCTCGAACGACCTTTATCCCTGTTTTAGGTGGCTGATTCGACTAGAAACCTGTTTAGAATATACGGTACACTTCTTAATGAGTTTCATTATATTACGTTGCGACGCAGACTTCATGGTACCTATTGTATTTTCAAGGACTTTATCTATGCAGCTTGCAAAGGTATACAGATAAAGTATAATGTCATAATAGAATGAAATCGTAAAATATTATTAAAATAAAGATTGTTTTACATTAGAGTCAATAAAGGCCGAGCCACAAGTTGGCTTGCCGGACACCTACTCTAACAGAGTTTACCCCTCCCCCTCCCCCCGTTGGCGACCAAGCGAGCCTTGAATCTGTCCACTTTCCATCAGAATTTTTTGTATTCCAATTGGCTTCACATGTGCAGATAAATCCACCACATCTAATGTATTATTAGATTCTAATGGTGCATGTTCTAAATCTATATCATGCCTCTACTTAGGATCATTGACTGCCTCATGGTAAAACCGAGGCTATTTAATGAAGGAAATACATTAAAAAAAATCTTGTTATGTATGGGACAACTAAATAGGATATATGGTTTGAAAGGGGATAAGAACAAGAATTGGCCAATGGAAAGGTTGAACATGAATAAATCATGAGTCCAAATAGGTTGTCTAGTGATTCTAGAGGATCTACACATGTAAAACCGCAAAACCAGGGACATGCGGCAATCGAGGCTGAAAGTTTTCAATCACAAAAGGCCCGATAACAGGAGAAATGATAGGAAAATGAGGAATGGTAAAGGTAATTGAGCAAAAGGAATATGTTTTCATGGAATACAATATCTTTGTAAAAAACCCCATGAGTTCTTAGGTTGATAACTTTATAAATTTTTTGAACACTTTAATAACCCAAGAAGGCAAAAGCCTGGGACCTGACGTAAAACTTATGGTCCACAGATAATGAAGTGGCATAGCAGAGGTAATCAAAAACTCAAAAATTACCATATGATGGAACTTTATGAGACAAGAATTCTAAAGGAGATTTATTTTTAAGGAGAGGAGATAAGGTTCTATTGATGAGGTATACAACTTTCAAGACACAATCCCTTTCAAAATTTTACAGAGTGGAAGATTGAAACCTTAAGGAACGAACTATGTCAAGGATATGTCGTTGCTTATGCTCCAACCATACATTTTACTGAAGGGTGTAGGCACAAGAACTTTGGCGGCAATAACAAGGGAACAAAATAATGAAGAACACTCATATTTAAAGAAGCCCCAAACTTTGTTAGTCAGAACAGACTTAAACTTGGTGGAAAACTAAGTAGAAATCTTGGTAAAAAATTGGTTAAGAAGTCTAAGTACATCTAGTTTTGATTTAATGAGGAAGGCACAATTTCCCAAAGTGTTGGATTACCATTTTTAACTGTCACGCCCAGCGTCCTGAGTTAGTTAATACCGACGTTTTTAACAATCACACAATTGAAAAGAACAAGCCTCGTATAACAAAGTCAAGACAACTAGTTTATAAATCATAATCGACATTGTATTTGTTAGGATCGATTGGGTGTGATGGAGTGTTTAGAGGGGGGTTGAATAAACACTTGACAATTTTCACAACTTTTCGATGGGTGAATCAGTTTAGTAATAAACAGAATTCGGGAATCTTGTCTGTCAATGTCAATCAGTTAACTAATGAAAGTGCAGAAATAAACTGAATGACAGATAGAATAAAACTGAGAATAAAAGATGCAAGATTTATGGATGTTCGGAGATTTCAAATACTCCTACGTCACGCCTTCTATCTCGAAGATAGGAGATTTACTAAAAGACTTTGATTTATACAACGCTTTGTACAAACTCACTTCAGTTTGGACTTAACACTGGCAAGAATGAAAATCTTAATATCAATACAGTTTTATCAGTACTCAACTAATGTAATTTTTTAGCATAACTGATCTCTAAAGGGATCGAATATAACAACAATCAGTGTTTGTGCTTAAAATCTAAAAATAGGCTGAAAGCTATGAATAAATATGAAAAGCGAGAGCTTCTTGTAATTGATAATAGCTTTGTTGTGTGTTTCTGATAGCTTGTGGCTAACTTGATAACTGGTTAACTTCGTAATTTCTTCTCAGCTGATCTTCTCGGCTATTTATAGGCTTTTCTTCCAATGGTAACATTGAATGCAATTGAAATTTTTATATCCATTGGACACGTCAACATTCTTCTGACAATCATACACTGTAGCTTTTCTGATATGCGGCGTTCCCACTATGAGTTGCAGTCTGCTCTTGTACAAATTGTCGCTTCATAGCTACGTTCCTTAAATGATGACGTATCAAGCTGATTTATCAGTTGACTCTTTATAGCCTATAGGATTAAATGATTGCTGTGAAACTGATCAGTCTTAACTGATCGTCCAGTTGACTACACAGATTCAATTAGCTTCGAACACTTCATTTGCCTTTAATATTTTGCTCATTAACCTTCAATTCAGACAACTATCAGTTACACATTTTCACTTCAGTTATCCTCAGTTGTTTTGATCAGTTCTTCAGTCTTTACATGCTCAATTTGTCAAACTCCGAAATTATAATTCCAACAATTTCTCCCTTTTTGGTGTTTGACAAAACTTAGAATTTGAATTGATTAAACTGAATTTCTGTAGATAAAATAATCTTTTATTGAAGAATCTTTCATTGTACAGATTCGTACAAAGAATGAAAGAAAAAAAGAATCTAAGTAAAAAAATCCACTACTGACCGAAAATCTGCCAAAACTGATGACTGAATATAGAGACTGTCTTCTAATTGATCTGAGCTTTTCTTTATTTCTTGGCTCTTTTATCAGCCTGTCCTTGATCAGTCGGTTGACTTGTTCTCTTCTTAGATTCCTGCTGCTGTTATTCTTCTTCCTTCTTTTTGTCAACACCACCAACTAGCTTGGATAGAGTACGAACTTCAGAGGTGACAATAGAAATGGCATTCATCATTTGGTACTGCATCAAATCCATTCTTTTTGTCATGCTTGTTTGTATAAAATTCATTCGATTGATCAGCATGTCTAGAGTCTGGAAAAGAGCTGGGACAATCACTTTGTCATACTTTAATTGATCTATTTGGAGAAATAAAGACATAATGTCTTTGGTAACATGTTGAAAGTCCTTCATAGTGTTCTCCTTCATAGAATCAATCTTCAAAGTGTGCAATAGTTGGAATGAATTCAGATCAGAAACCATTGAAATAAGATTGATCAAGCCTGACTGAATTTCTTCAAGAATAATATCAGCGGCCATGAGTATATGAGGAGACAGGGCTTCAGTTATGTTGTTGTTTATCCATGTCTTCTTCATTGAAAATAACCATGTACAGTGGTGCTTCAGTTTCGGCTTGATCTTGTTCAGTAACAATTTCTTCAACTAGTTCTTGATGTGTGTCTTCAGCCGAGTGGAAGGGCCGTCACTCAACGGATAAAAGTTAATCTAGGGATAACATGTTGATCTTCCCCAAGAGCTCACATCGACAGGAAGGTTTGGCACCTTGATGTCAGCTCTTCGCCACCTGGGGCTGTAGTATGTTCCAAGGGTTGGGCTGTTTGCCCATTAAAGCTGTACGTGAGCTGGGTTCACGACGTCTGTTCAAAGTGCAACTGAGCCTCTTCAGTTTTTTTATCAGCTGGCGCTTCAATTGGCTCTTCAGTTTGCATGGCAAATCTTCTGTTTTGTCTGAGTTCAACTGAGTCATGTCAGTTTGATTTACCTGTTCAGTCGTGGCAGTCGACTGAACTGGTTATTCAAATTTTTGTAAAACAGCCTTTGAGGCTGATTGTTCAGTTATGATCTGGTCTTCAACTGGTTCATCGGTTAAAACGTTCAGCTGGATGTCAGTGGCAACTGATTGTATTACTTCATCGACATTCTCAGTGACAACTCAGTATCGGTGTATAGTTGACCTGCTGGAGGAGATTGAAGAGCAGAAGATGACGGTTGAGCATCCTTGGAAGAAGAAACAGTGAGTTGCTCAGTGTGTTCAACAGCTGCTTCCTTAGAGGGCTCTGACTGATTCGAGGGTTCAGCATTCTTTCTGAGGTTGATCTTTGGTAATTAACTGGAATGTATAACTGTTGATCCATTTCCCATTTTTTGATTTTAATCTGCAATGATAGAAGATCCATGTCCAGTTGGTAAAAAACTGCCCTGTCATTGTAAGCCGTTGGACTGGTAGGATCATAATTTGTGCGTAGGTGAGCTGTGACTTCAGATAGCTTCTTGACATGCATCATATCAAAGAAACAGGTCCTCCTCTCCAGCGCTTGAGCTATGGTGGCAGATTTAACTGTTTTTTGGACTATTTTCTCCAGAGCGATGAATTTATACAAAACTGATGTTTTCTGCAATCGCCTGGCAAAAACTTTAGTCCTAAACTTGACCCATTCATTATACACTTCCAACTTTGATTCAGATAACTCATTGATTTCTTTTCATATTAAATCAATATGAGTTTGAATCGGATTGGTTGGTCTGGGCTCTTCAATTAACTTGCCCTTACCTTTTGGGTCAGTGAGGGCATGAGTAATGCTCAGCCCTGACATTGTTGAATCCACTTTTTCACGTATCACCACTCCCTTTGGTCGGGCAAAGGCAGTATAGTTGGACGGGTGATAGTGATGAGTGGTGCTTTCACTCCAACTAGTTTCAGCTTCTCACCAGATTTGGTGATAGTCATTGTTGCGAGAGCAGTTGGAGGAGGTTAACTTATATATGTAAAGCGATCAACTAGATCAACTGGATAAGTTGGCTTATCAGTTAGTCCCTATTCATCAAATACAACATGAATCGATTCTTCTACATTTAAAGTAGATTTATTAAAAACTCTATAAACTTTACTAACTGATGAATAATCCAAAAATATTCTCTTTGCAGATTTAGCATGAAAGGTTTTTAAATATTTTTTGCAATTATTGAAAGGATCAGTTAAGAAGTGAAAAGTGTTTAAAAAGGGGGGTTGAATAAACACTCACAGATTATGTTCGTTTTTCGTAAGTTGAGTTCAGTTTAATGACAAACTGATACTCGGTATCTCGTCAGTCGATGACAATCAGTTTAACTGAGAAAACAGTTGCGGAAGTAAACTGAATGGAAGATAGAATAGCTAAAATAAAAGGTAACTGAAATGAAAAGCACGCGATTTGTTTCTGGATGTTCGGAGAATGGAATAACTCCTACATCACCCCTTCTATCACAAAGATTGGATTTCTACTAAAAGACTTTGATCGAATACAATGTGTGTACTTACCCACTTCAGTTTGGTCTTATCAGTGCCAAAACTGAAACTCTTAGTTACAACAGGCTATTTCAGTTCTTGACTGATCTTAGCACAACTTAACCATATAACAGAGATTACAGTGTGCTAACAAGCTCAAAGACGGTAGCCTTGAATGCTACAGATAGAACTTAGTAAGAGTGAGCTTTTGATTTCAGCAGAGTAACAGCTTGAGTAAAATAGTTGTTCTTGTATCCTTGTTTCTTCAGATGCTCTCTTCGCTATTTATAGGCTTCTCTTCCAACGGTAACTTGATATAATATTTGAATTTTATATCCGTTGAATGCCACGTCGATATTCTCCTGACAATCGTACACTGTAGACTCCGAAATGCGGCGTTCCACTATGAGTTGCAGTCTGCTTGTACTGATGTCGGTTGAACGTCCTTTTCATTTGATGACATGTATGGCTGAGCGATTAGCTGATAAATGGTAGCTGATAAGCTTGTGCTGAGTGAATCAACTGATCAGTCAGCTGTCTTCAGAAATCCAGTTAGGTCCAACTGATTAGTTTCCAACTGATCAGTCAGTTAACTTCGAAGGTTCAGTTCAGCTGGATTCGGTTGCCTTTGATAACTCATGTGATACTTCGGTTAGGCAAGCTGTATAAATCAGTTAGCCCAATAGATAAATGGTTTGTCAAACAGCCGAAATTAAGTTTCCAACAATTTCCTCCTTTTTGGTGTTTGACAAAACTAAGCGAATAATAACTGATCAGTTAAGCTTATAGACGTCCTTCAAATCGGTTGTAGATAAAATAATAACTGTCGTGTACAGATTCGTACAATGAAAGAATGAAATAATCTGTACAAATAAATCCATGTACAAATAAATCCGTCAACTGATTGACTGTAGCTTAGGTCTCTATTCCCCTTTTTTGTCAAACGCCTCCATTCTGATAGATAGCCTTTTAACATCAATTGATAGAACTTTAACAGAAGTGGCTACGTCTGAGACTGCATTCAGCACAGTGGTTTGCATCAAGTCTATCTTTCTGGAAAAGATGTCTCCACAAAGTCAACTCTATTTCTGATTGCATCTTGGGTTACAGAGAGACTTTCAGCTAAGCCTCTATTCTTTCTGATATCTTCTAATGCTAGGGAAAGAGGGGTCACGGTAGCATGAACTGCCTTCAGTTTTTCCGAATTGAATACCTCTGCATGTTCCAGTTTTAGAGTATGAGCGAGTTGAGTTCGCTGAATCTGGGAAACGGCAGTAAGTATTTTGTGCATATTATTCTGAATGTCTTGAATTTCTTCAAGAACTACTTCAAGATGACCAGACGACTGAGGAGGTAGATGTCCAGAAGTTCTAGGTTCTTGTTCTTTGGAGACTTTATCAAAGACCACTATGGTCCTGTCAGATACAGCTGTCTCAGCAATAGTTTGTTCTGGAACAGCTGATTCAGTAACCTCTACTTGCTCTGGAGAAGGAGAAGAAGGATCCTGAGTAGCAACTGAACTGTCCTGATGAAGAGGTAAATTTGTGAGACCTTCAGTTGGAGGATCATCAACTGGTGCTTCTGCTTGAGAACCAGCTGAAACTTGGGCTGGCTCATCAGTTGGAATATTTTCAAAATTGAGCAACTGAGCCTCCATATTTTCAGCAATTTCTTTATCTGTGGACTGATCTGGCACATCAGTTGGATCATCCTGCTGAACGGGCTCTTCAGTTAAGATAGGAGCCTCTAGAATTGCTTGATCAGTCGAGTGATCAACTGATTCAGAAATAAACTCCCCTGGTTGAGATTCCTGTACTACTGACTGAATAATTTTATCAATATTTGCAAGTGTTAAGTCAGCTTCTGAGTACATTGGACGATCAGCAACAGAGGGTTCAGGCACATCCTAAGCTTGCTCTTTATTCGGTGATGAGGGTTCTTCCTCTTCTTCTGAAGACCCTCCATGATCGACTAATTCCTGATCTTGTTCCCAAAATCTTATCTGTACATGCAGGGAAGCAAGATCTGAATCCAACTGAGTAAGCACGGATCGATCATTGTAAGCAGTTGGATTCGTAGGGATGTAGTTTGCTTTCAATTTTTCAACTAGTTGAGCCAACTTCTTGGCTCTCATCAAATCAAAGAAATAATTTTTTCTTTCCAAAGCCTGCACAATAGTAGCAGCTTTGACTATCCTCAAAACGATGACTTCCAACCTGAAAAACTTCTTCAGCTAAGACTTCCTCTTCAATTGTTTGGCAAAAGTGTGAGTTCTGTATGTGATACGAGCCTCATAAATTTTCAGTTTGGACGCTGCAAAAGCATTGGCCTGTTCCAAAATTAGGTCAATATGGGTCTGGATTGCATTTTTTGGCCTGGGCTATTCAATCATCTTGCCCTGGCCTTTCTCATCAGTGAGAATGTGTGGAATGTTCAGTCCCGGACGAGTCGTTTCCACCAATTCTCGAATAGTGATCCCTTTAGGTCGAGCCTGAGCAAAGATGGTAGGGCGATTGACAGTTTGCAGAGAAGATACGGCCGTGGCTGACTCCTTTTCACCTGCTGAGGTGATGACCTTGTTGGATGGATCAGTTGATTGAGGCAACTGATCTCTTGCTGAAACTTTAGCTGGAACGGCTTTTAGAGGAATAGCCTGAATAGGTTGTTGTGCGTCTGAAGGTTTCATCCTTTCAGTTTGAATAGCTTCCAGCGAAGCTATTGGCTTGGTTTTCTGTGTTCTGGGCTTTTTGGTAACCTTGGGAGATGGAGTTTTCTCCGATTCCGATTCACTGACAATCAGCTTCTTCTTGGAGGTCTTCAGCTGTGCCAGAGTTTTTGCCTTTTTCACAGACTTGGGAGCACCCTGCTATGCTCTAATCTCCTTTTTGATCTTGACGAATTGATCAGGAGTAAGATCCAGTTTGGCCTTGGGCGGCAGAATATTCTTAGCATTGAAAACCTTGAATTTGGATGTTCTTTCAGAATCATCAGCCACTAACCCTTTGATTTTCAGCAAATAGCTCAATTGAACAGCAAATCCTTTGGACTGTTTGGTGGATTGAAACATGTTTTTTAATATGTTGAAGGTGAGTTGCCACCAGTTGAGTCTTCGTCTTGCCATGATAATGGTAAGGGCTTGAAATTTTTCCAAAGTGAGAGCAGTAAAGGATCCTACCTTTGCCAAAAGCCCCTTGGCTACAATGTCAGCCAACAACTGGACCTCATGTTTTAGTTCCTTCTTTGGATCGAAAACTTTGATTTTCCGTCCATCAGCGGAGAGTTGTGTCTACATCTCTTCAATATCTGATGCTTTAACATCAGCAAGGTGTGCCAATCCATCAGACGGCAACAAGAATATCTCACCAAAGGAGTCTTCAGATATGGTTAAAAACTAACCATTGACAGTAGATGAGATGCTTCCATCCTGATTGATAAATCCACTAGAGTAGAAATCGAAAAGCTCGTTTGGATAGATCTCTTGGGAAGATTGTCCCAAGAATGTTCTGAGCCCAGCTGATTGAAGTTTCTGAAATACATTCTTGACATCGGCTTCTTTGATAGATAGGACTGATTCGAAATTGATCGCCACAGCATTCAATATATGCGCTGGAATTTGGTTGGCCATTTGAGCTGAATGATTTTCTGCGAAAATGAAGGCTTGAATTTGCTTGTGCTTTGAGAAATTGGGATAAGTGTAAGAAGAAGAACTGAAATGGAGCGGGAAAAGTACTTTTGTACGCGACTGTTCGTATTATTTGACACGTGTCAGTCCATGAAAATTTTACAATAAAAACGTGTGTTCGTGTGGTAAAAACGTGTGTAGTAGACATGTGGATTATGTGAGTCCACGTTTCAACTTGTCTTTTGCTGAAAGATAGCATTTAATGCTTGATAGATAGTCACGTCACTTAATTTGGGAAAAAAATGGTTAATTGGTTAACGTATGTGAGAATATTAGTGGAATATCTAACTGAACGATCAGTTGTAAAACTTTGTCCTTTCAGCTGAAGATTTACTAACTTCTGTCTTCTCAGTTAATCTCTGAAAACCAATATTCCCTTTAATAAATGCATATAAATATTAAGCGAACTTAAGCAAGATTAATTAAATTAAATCTTATGCTTAGAAGGTTAATCGTCTGCTGCAGTGATTGAGCCCTTCCATCTTCTTTGACCATGTGCTATAAATAGAAGTGGCTCAGTTAGTATCAAATATATCAGTTACGAATATTCAACAGATAAAATGGCAGGTGCAAGTAGCTCAAGGACTCCAGATATCGCTGAAGAGTTTATGAACACTGCTCTGGAGAAACGTAAAGTTGATATATAAGATGAGGTCTTTCATAAAATCCTTAGCTATTGAGAGGAGCTGCAAGGACTCCAGTTCCTCTATGAATGTGGAGAAGCGAACACTCCTAGCGTGTTGGCAAAGCTGGAAAAATATAGAGAGCGTTTGCACGTTGCCGAGACGGTGAACCTCTTTGAAGATGGTTATGTCTACCAGCTGATGCTCCATAAGGAGAGGATTATTCTGGAGCGAATAGCTGTTTTTGATAGCTTTCTTAAGACTTCAACTGGAGAAATATCCGGTTGGATGAAAAAATGGAGGTCTTTTGTTGAAGAAGTATTTTGGTGTAATCCGCAACAATTTCTTTAAATAAAGACTTATTTTATTTTAGCTTTGTCTTTTATTTTTCTGCAATAGTTAATCTAATCAACTGAAAAATAAGTGACTAACTGAATCATAATAACAAACTGACAAGCTAACATCAGTTAAGAATTAGATAAATAACACAAATATATTAGCAACTGAGTATAATCATGGAAAACTGATTAAGACAAATCTATTAAACCAAGTATGTTGCGAAAGTGAGAAAACTTAGTCTCGGGTAGTGGTTTGGTGAAGATATCAGCTGCCTGTTGCTCAGTTGAGAAGTATTCCAGTCTGATGTCCTTCTTCAAGGCATGATCTCTGATGAAGTGATGCCTGACATCGATGTGCTTGGTCCTTGAGTGGAGAACTGGGTTATACGTGATAGCAATCGTTCTTGTATTATCACAAAATATAGGCGATTCTTTGGCGATGACTCCATAGTCTTTCAGTTGTTGCTAAATCCAGAGCAGTTGAGCGCAGCAACTTCCAGCAGCAAGATATTCTGCTTCAGTCATGGAAGTAGCTATGGATATTTGCTTCTTGCTGAACCAAGAGATCAGTCTGTCACCTAGAAACTGACATGATCCACTTATACTTTTCCGATCAAGCTTACATCCTGCATAATCTGCATCTGAATATCCAACTAAATTGAAAGATGAGTCTTTAGAATACCACAACTCAACATTTTGTGTGCCCTTAAGGTATTTTAAAATCCTTTTGGCTGCTGAGAAGTGTGATTGCTTAGGATTTTCTTGAAATAGAGCAGACATGCATACAGCAAATACAATATCAGGACGACTAGCAGTTAGGTACAATAATGAACCTATTAATCCTCTGTATAATGTCGCCTCAACTGATATTCCCCTTGATCATTGTCTAGTTTGACTGATGAACTCTTGGGAGTGCTTGCTGTTGAGCATGATTCCATGCCAAATTTCTTGAGCAGCTCCTTCGTATATTTGGTCTGACTGATAAAGATACATGTTTCCAGTTGCTTCACTTGCAGTCCAAAGAAAAATGTCAGTTCACCCATCATGCTCATTTCGAATTTGTCTTGCATCAACTTAGCAAACTTCTCGCATAATTTGGGGTTACTTGACCCAAATATAATATCATCAACGTAAATTTGAACAAGTAGAATATGATCATTCTTAGAGAATTTGAACAAGGTCTTATCAACTGATCCATTTGAAAAATCATGATCAGTTAGGAATTTTGAAAGCATTTCATACCAAGCTCTTGGAGCTTGTTTCAGACCATATAAGGCTTTGTTCAAATGGTAGACATGATCAGGAAAAGTATGATTGATGAAACCTGGAGGTTGCTCCACATAGACTTCTTTCTGCAGCTGACCGTTTAAAAATGCGCTCTTCACATCCATCTGGTAGACTTTGAAGTTCTTGAATGATGCATAGGCAAGGAATATTCGGATGGCTTCCAGTCTTGCAACTGGGGCATATGTTTCATCATAGTCAATTCTTTCTTCTTGCCTATATCCTTGTGCTACCAGTCTCGCCTTGTTGCGCACAACTGAACAATCTTCGTTCAGTTTGTTCCTGTACAACCATTTTGTACCTATAACAGTTTTTGAAAGTGGTCTTGGAACTAAGTTCCAGACATTGTTATGGGTAAACTGATTCAGCTCCTCTTGCATTGCATTTATCCAGTTTGGATCAGCAAGAGCTTCATCAGTTTTCTTTGGTTCCAATTGTGATACGAAAGCTGAATGAATAAATAAATTAAGCATCTGATTTCTTGTTCTTACCGGATCAGATGGATTACCTATCACCAATTCCGGAGGATGTGATTTCTTCCATCTGAGTTTGGTGTTTGTTGTATCCAAGTTGGTAACTGCTTCTGTATCAGTTGGAGCTTCATCAGTTGGCAGTTGAATATTCTCAATAGGTTCCTCCAACTGAACATCAGGAATAGCTACCTGTTCAACTTGTTGTTCTAGTACTTCTTGTTCTGGTGTTTGGAGGTTGTTGTGATTGATATGATTGTCTTCTTCATCTTCATCCTCCAAACTGATCTCTGTAAGTCTATCAATTAGCTCAACTGGATCAGTTGGCTTATCAGTTAGAGCGTTTTCTTCAAAAACAACATGGATAGATTATTCAACATTCAAAGAATTTTTTTTAAAAACTCTATATGCTTTGCTAACTGAAGAATATCCAAGAAATATTCCCTCTGCAGATTTTGCATCAAAGGTTTTTAAATGATTTTAACCATTATCGAGAATAAAACATCTGCAGCCGAATATTTAAAAGTATGAGACCACACTTTTTTTTCCATTCCAGATCTCATATGGTGTTTTCATTTGATTCTTATTAATCATCGATCTGTTCTGAGTATAACATGCAGTGTTTACTGCCTCTGCCCAAAACTTTTGAGAAATGCCCGAATCAGCAAGCATTGTGCTAGCAGCTTCTTTAATGGTCCGACTTCTCCTTTCAGCTGCACCATTTTGCTGAGGAGTTCTAGCTGCTAAGAGCTCATGCTTAATTCCAGCATTTTCTAAAAATTTTGAAAGAGCTTTATTGATAAATTCAGTTACTCGAATAAATCTGATTCTATCAATTCCAACTAATTTTTCATTTAATAATCATTTGAAAACTTGATCAGTTGGGCAGCATTTTGGTCTTTGAATTTGAGAAAAATAACCCAAGTAAATCTTGAAAAATCATCCACAATAACCAAAGTGTATTTCATTCCCCCTAAGCTCATGATTGGTATTTGACCAAAGAGATCCATATGTAATAGTTCTAAGCATCGAGAAGAAGATTTACGGCCCTTGTTTTTAAAAGAAGATTTTACTTTTTTACCAAATTGACATGCTGAACAAATTTTATCTTTGACAAAATACATTTTAGGCAAACCAGTTACAAGATCGTGGTTACTCAGATATGCAATGGATTTAAAGTTCAGGTGGTTCAATCTCTTATGCCACAATTATACAAAATCCATTTTAGGCAAACCAGTTACAAGATCCATTTTAGGCAAACCAGTTCCAAGATCTTGGTTCAACTGGATTCGGTTGCCTTTGATAACTCACGTGATACTTCAGTTAGGCAAGCTGTATAAATGAGTTAGTCCAATAGATAAATGGCTTGTCAAACGGTCGATATTAAGTTTCCAATAATTATTATGGATATAACATATGCAGCCGAATATTCTGAAATAAGATACCATACTTTTATGTCCATGCTAGATCTCATATGGGGTTTTCAAATGATTTTTGTTAATCATTGATATGTTCTGAGTGTAACTGCTCATGCCCAAAATCTTTGAGATATACCAGAATTAGCAAGTATTTTTCTAGCAGCTTCTTTGAGAGTTCGATTTCTTTTTTCAACTACACCATTTTACTGAGGTGTTCTAGCTGCTGAGAACTCATGCTTAATTCTAGTATTTTCTAAGAATTGAGAAAGATTTTGATTGACAAATTCAGTCCCTTGATCAGACCTTATTCTGTCAATTCCAACTGATTTTTCATTTAATAATCTTTTGAAAAGCTTAATCAGTTGTGCAGCAGTTTGATCTTTTGATTTAAGAAAGATAACTCAATTAAATCTTGAAAATCATCAACGATTACCAAAGTGTATTTCATTTCCCCTAAACTCATGACTTGTATATGACCAAAGAGATCTATATATAGCAGTTCTAAGCATCTGGAGGAAGATTTACTGCCTTTGTTTTTAAATGAAGATCTTACTTGCTTACCAAACTGACATGTTGAACAAATTTTATCTTTTAAAAATCTATTTTAGGCAGACCAGTTACAAGATCATGGTTAATCAGATGAGTAATAGATTTAAAATTTAAGTGGTTCAACCTTTTATGTCACAACCAGTTTTAGAAGATTTTGAAGCTACAAAACAAACTGGTGCATTAGGTTGATCAGTCCAACTGACTTTGTAAGTATTGCCACAACGATTGCTAGTTATAATGATCTCATCAGTTGAGTTCTTAACTGTGCACGTGTTTGTTGAACTTGTTTGAACATTTCATGTTCACAATCTTGATTTTGATTTTAACAAAACTTTTTATTGTATTTCTAACATATTTACTCAAGTGTGAAGTTATTAACACAAGAAGCAAATTGAAACTGAATTATGCACAAACTGAATTTCTGGCAAGCTTCGGTATTTTGATGATATCTCTCAGCTAAATGATTCAAATGACAATCCGCCAATTAAATGATCAAAAAAATCAATTTGGAACAAGTCTTATTTCACGTCAGGTGGGCAACTCGGATGTTATCAAGGTCTAATTGATCGCTGAATTACCGTACTGATTGCACGAAAACATCAATCAGTTGGGTATGAGCAGTTGAGGTATTTTGGTCATATCTCTCAGCTCGGTTATTAAAATGAAGCGATTCAGTATGAGTTGGAAAGATAAGATGATGATCTACAAATCATCTTCAGAAGTTAAAATCTGAATCGAAGCTTAAGATGCTGATAAAGGACAATGAAGAAACTGGTTTTGCACAAATTGAAATCAGCTAGGCTGATTTCAGCACACCAGCTGAAATTGAACCAGACCAGCTGAAACTAAACTGAACCAGACCAGTTGAACTGAACCTGTTGACTAGAGTTGACCACTCGAGAAAATGTTCAGCAAGGTGAATTTGACCGTTGCAATTTCAGAAACAATACAAAAACTTTCCAAACAATCATATTCTTGTGTCTAAGGTATATATCATTGTTGGGGCTTATAAATACAACATCTTGAAGATCAAACAAGAGCTTTTGAAGGGGATTCAAAGCATGGGCAATTAGCATGAAGAAATCTGATAGTTGAGAGTACAAGCCCTTGTGTGAGGATACATTTGAGATATACACTTTAAAGGATAAATTCCTCACACACAATCACTCACACATATACAAAAGAGATGAACTTCAAATATTAGTTGAGTGAGTCTTCACACAAAGACGTAAAACAATGTGTTTGTAGTCTTTGCATATGAGACATTAAACAATATGCTGATTGTGAGGTGCTGCCTACAATCTTGAGTGCTAGGAGTTCTAGTTGGGTGCTGCCCTTTCGGATGGTTTTTGAAAAAGTAGATGTATAAATCAAAGTCTTCTAGTGAATTCTTCCTAAGGGGAAGAAGGGGTGATATAGGAGCATTTGAAGTTTCCGAACAACCATAAACAAATTTGTGTCTATTTATTCATTGCATTTACTTATCATTTCCATTATTTTAAAGATGAATTGTTGAAGTATTTTATGTGTTATTCATATATCAAAATTTTGCATACAAAGTTGTTGGAACTTTTCAAGTTCGCAATCTTTGCTTAATTTTTATGTTAACAAAACTTGTTATTTTGTTTCTAATAACCTACCTTAGTGCGCAGATAGCTGAAACTGAAATGATCAGTTTACGAGCCAAAACTGAAGCTATCGAAGATGCTAACTGAAAGAACCAACTGATCGATCGAACTGAACCAGTTCAACAGATGCATCGCAACCAGCTCAACTGAATGTCCAGCTGATAGGTAGTTCAGCAGAAGATCTTCAGAAGCCCGGCCAGCTGATGAAGAGTTCAACTGATGTAAAGCCCAGCTGACCAGGTAAACTGAAAAAGTGAAATCAGTTCAGCTGACGAGTCAACTGATTTCACTAGATCAGTTCGAAGACCAGTTGCTGATCAGTTTGAAGAACAAGTTCAGAACACCAGAACAAGACCAGTTCAACTTATCAGTTCAGAACATTAGTTAGGAGCAATCAGTTGTAGATCACGACAAGCTTACTTAATGGATTACAGCTGTGTGCAAATGTACAAAAGCTATTGTTGTAAACTTAATTTCGGCTGTTTGACAAACCATTTATCTATTGGACTAACTGATCAAGTATTCGTATTATACAACTTTCCTAACTGAAGTGTCACGTGAGTTATCAAAGGCAACCGAATCCAGCTGAACTGAACCTTCGGAGTTAACTGACTGATCGGTTGGAAACTGATCAGTTGAACCTAACTGGATTTCTAAAGACAGCTGACTGATCAGTTGGAAACTGATCAGTTGATTAACTAAGCACAAGTTTATCAGCTACCATTTATCAGCTGATTGCTCAGCCATACACTTCATCAAATGAAAAGGACGTTCAACCGACATCAGTACAAGCAGACTGCAACTCGTAGTAGAACGCCGCATTTCAGAAGTCTACAGTGTACGATTGTCAGGAGAATATCAACGTGGCAATCAACGGATGTAAAATTCAAATATTATATCAAGTTACCGTTGGAAGAGAAGCCTATAAATAGGCGAAGAGAGCAGCTGAAGAAACAAGGATACAAGAACAACTATTTTACTCAAGCTGTTACCCTGCTGAAATCAAAAGCTCACTCTTACTAAGTTCTATCTGTAGCATTCAAGGCTAATTTCTTTGAGCTTGTTAGCACACTCCAATCTCTGTTATATTGTTAAGTTGTGCTATGATCAGTCACGAACTGAAATAGCCTGTTGTAACTAAGGGTTTCAGTTTTGGCACTGATAAGACCAAACTGAAGTGGGTCAGTAGAAACATTGTATTCGATCAAAGTCTTTTAGCAGAAATCATATCTTCGTGATAGAAGGGGTGATGTAGGAGTTATTCCATTCTCCGAACATCCAGAAACAAATCACGTGCTTTTCATTTCAGTTACATTTTATTTTAGTTATTCTATCTTTCATTCAGTTTACTTCCGCAACTGTTTTCTCAGTTAAACTGATTGTCATCGACTGACGAGATACTGAGTATCAGTTTGTCATTAAACTGGGCTTAATTTTCGAAAAAAAACGAACATAATCTGTGAGTGTTTATTCAACCCCCCCTTCTAAACACTTTTCACTTCTTAACCGATCATTTCAAGTGGTATCAGAGCGCTTATATCTCGTCTCAGAATATCTACACTTTCAAACTGATCATTATGTCTTCCTTCAACAAGATCCCTATGTTTTCAAGAGAGAACTTCGATGACTTGAAAATAAGAATGCATGCTCACTTAGCTGCACAAGATGATGACATGTGGTACGTTATCACTGACGGACCGATGAAGATCCTGAAAGCCAATACAGCAGTGGCTATTACTGAAGGGGCACCTCACCGTATTGAAAAGCCCAGAGATGAATGGACAACAGAAGACAAAAGAAAAGCAAATCTGGATAACGTGGCAAAGGATATACTTTACAAGACACTGGACAAAGTAACCTTCAGCAAGATCAAGATGTGTAAGACAGCTAATGAGTATGATGAGAGAGTCAGCTTTATCATCGAAGGAAATGAAAAAACCAAAGAAAATAAACTTTCTGTTGCTTTGCAAAAATTTGACAATATCAAGATGAGAACTGGAGAATCGATGCATGAGTATGATGAGAGAGTCAGCTTTATCATCAATGAACTCAATGCACTTGGAAAAGTGTATACCAACAAATAAGTTGCATTAAAAGTGATCAGAGGTCTTCCCAAGGAGTGGGACGTAAAGACCATGGCAATGAGGGAATCCAAGGATCTAAACAGAGTTGAGCTTCATGATCTATTCGCTGATCTGAAAGCCTATGAGTTTGAGCTGCAAACTCGAGAAGGAGAACCTTCTACTCCAGCAGTCACAACTGCATCAGCTGCTGTCAGAACAGAACCAACTGGTTCAGTCGAGAAGTCTGCTGATCAATTGAGCAATGATGCTATGTCATTGTTCATTAAAAAATTCGGAAAATTTATGAGAAAAAATCAAGGAAATTTCCAGAAGAATTATCAGAGAAATAATTCTAAAGAGGAATCAAATGGTTGCTACAACTGTGGCAAACCTGGTCACTTCATTGCTGACTGTCCCAAACCCAAGAAGGACAGTCAAGGACAGTCAGGGCTCGACTGAAAGAAGAAAGAAGTCATATGAGCATAGAAAGAGATCCAATGATGATAAGATGTTTTCTAGGAAGAAGCATGAGGTACTCTTAGATGAAGAAAGTAAATCTAAATGGGAAGAAACTGACAGCGAGGAGTCAGAACCAGAAACCTCATGCAGTTCCAGTGATGGTGAAGAGGAAGTGAAGTGTCTAATGGCTGGTGATACAGAAGAGGAGTCAAGCAGTTAACAGGTATTTGACTTCAGCTAAACTGATTTCACTAGAGAAGAACTTATTTCAACTCTTCATGACATGGTTAATGAGTATCATAAGCTTGTCTTATTGTTTGAAAAGGCCAGAGAAAAGCAAACTGATCCCATAGACAATAAAACTAAAACTGATGAATCAGTTGATGTGTTGAGTATGAAAAGAGAGATTGTTGAGCTCAATACTGAAAAGAGCAGAATCAATCAATGATTCAAAAGTTGACGCTTGAGAATTCAAAGCAACCTGAGCTCATTCAGGCTTGGAACAAATCATCTGTTGCATTAACGGAAATGCAGAACTCATAGAAATTAGTTACTGATAAAACTGGTTTAGTGTTCAGCACCCAAGATGAAATGATTCCCAATGATACTCGACCAAAACTGAATATGGATAAAGGGAAATACATTCACTTTGTCAAATCAGTTATGGTACAAGAACAAGCTGAGCCAAGTAAACTTGTTAAACAGCCTCTGAAAGTACGAACAAGGCTAGAAAATATGGTATTGGTTATAGCCCAAAAGTTTTAACTGACTCACGTAGTCAGTCATCAAACAGATTCAGCAGAAAATATTCAAATGGCTACTCCAATTACTATAACAGCAAGCCGATTAAGAAAAGATATCGGCTGAACAATCAGTCGAACAAAGCTAAATCACATGTTGTATCAACTGCACACTACACACAAAACACACACAAATCGAGAAAGACCATCTGGAATACAGCAACTCGACAGTCAGTCAGACTAATCCAAGTCTAGGTTCCTAAAGGACTAATCAGTTTAGGACCCAAATAGAAAAGGGTACCAAAAATTATATCTTGTGTGTGATTGCAGGTAACAGGTACAATTAAGGAATCAATCTGGTACTTGGATAGTGGATGCTCACGACACATGATAGGAAATGCAGATCTGTTATCTCAACCGATCAAGTACACTGGACCAAACATCAGTTTTGGAGATAATTCCAAAGGTAAAACTGTGGGTAAGGGTAAGCTTATCCATGTTAACTTTACCATTAATGATGTTTTATTAGTTGAGACTCTCAAGTATAATCTGATTAGCATCAGTCAGTTATGCGATAACGGATTCTCAGTTCAGTTTGACAAACACTCTTGTTCAGTCAAAGACTCAACTGATGAGGTTATTCTAACTGGCAAACGGTGTGCAAACACTTACAAAGTCATTTGGAATAATCAATCTTATGCACCAGTATGTTTCATTGCTTCAAAGATTTCTAAAAACTGGTTGTGGCATAAGAGATTGAACCACCTGAACTTTAAATCCATTGCATATCTGAGTAACCACGATCTTGTAACTGGTTTGCCCAAAATGGATTTCGTCAAAGATAAAATTTGTTCAGCATGTCAGTTTGGTAAAAAAATAAAATCTTCTTTTAAAGACAAAGACCGTAAATCTTCTTCCCGATGCTTAGAACTATTACATGTGGATCTCTTTGGTCCAATACCAATCATAAGCTTAGGGGGAATGAAATACACCTTGGTGATTGTGGATGATTTTCCAAGATTTACTTGGGGTATTTTTTTCAAATCCAAAGACCAAACTGCTGCACAACTGATCAAGCTTTTCAAAAGATTATTAAATGAAAAATTAGTTAGAATTGATAGAATCAGATCTGATCGAGGAACTGAATTTATCAATAAAGCTCTTTCAAATTTTTTAGAAAATGCTGGAATTAAGCATGAGCTCTCAGCAGCTAGAACTCCTCAGCAAAATGGTGCAGCTGAAATGAGAAACCAGACCCTTAAAGAAGCTGCTAGAACAATGCTTGCTGATTCGGGCATTTCTCAAAGGTTTTGGGTAGAGGCAGTAAACACTGTGTGTTATACTCAGAACAGATCGATGATTAATAAGAATCATATGAAAACACCATATGAGATCTGGCATGGAAGAAAAAGTGTGGTCTCATTCTTTAAAATATTCGGCTGCAGATGTTTTATTCTCGATAATGGTAAAAATCAATTAAAAAACTTTGATGCAAAATCTACAGAGGGAATATTTCTTGGATATTCTTCAGTTAGCAAAGCATATAGGGTTTTTAATAAAAATTCTTTGAATGTTGCGGAATCTATCCATGTTGTTTTTGAAGAAAACACTCTAACTGATAAGCCAACTGATCCAGTTGAGCTAATTGATAGACTTACAGAGATCAGTTTGGAGGATGAAGATGAAGAAGACAATCATATCAATCACAACAACCTCCAAACACCAGAACCAGAAGTACTAGAACAACCAGTTGAACAGGAAGCTATTCCTGATGTTCAGTTGGAGGAACCTATTGAGATTATTCAACTGCCAACTGATGAAACTCCAACTGATATAGAAGCAGTTACCAACTTGGATACAACAAACACCGAACTTAGACGGAAAAAATCACATCCTCCGGAATTGGTGATAGGTAATCCATCTGATCCGGTAAGAACAAGAAATTAGATGCTTAATTTATTTATTCATTCAACTTTCGTATCACAATTGGAACCAAAGAAAACTGATGAAGCTCTTGCTGATCCAAACTGGATAAATGCAATGCAAGAGGAGCTGAATCAATTTACCCATAACAATGTCTGGAACTTAGTTCCAAGACCACTTTCAAAAACTGTTATAAGTAGGCAGTAAGAAGGAATTGACTATGATGAAACATATGCCCCAGTGGCAAGACTGGAAGCCATCCGAATATTCCTTGCCTATGCATCATTCAAGAACTTCAAAGTCTTCCAGATGAATGTGAAGAGCGCATTTTAAACGGTCAGCTGCAGGAAGAAGTCTATGTGGAGCAGCCTCCAGGTTTCATCAATCATACTTTTCCTGATCATGTTTACCATTTGAACAAAGCCTTGTATGGTCTGAAACAAGCTCCAAGAGCTTGGTATGAAACGCTTTCAAAATTCCTAACTGATCATGATTTTTCAGTTGGATTAGTTGATAAGACCTTGTTCAAATTTCTAAGAATGATCATATTCTACTTGTTCAAATTTACGTTGATGATATTATATTTGGGTCAACTAACCCCAAATTATACGAGAAGTTTGCTAAGTTGATTCAGGACAAATTCGAAATGAGCATAATGGGTGAACTGACATTTTTCTTTGAACTGCAAGTGAAGCAATTGGAAACTGGTATCTTTATCAGTCAAACCAAATATACGAAGGAGCTGCTCAAGAAATTTGGCATGGAATCATGCTCAGCAGCAAGCACTCCCATGAGTTCATCAGTCAAACTAGACAATGATCAAGGGGGAATATCAATTGAGGCGACATAATACAGAGGTTTAATAGGTTCATTATTGTACCTAACTGCTAGTCGTCCTGATATTGTATTTGCTGTATGCATGTGTGCTCGATTTCAAGCAAATCCTAAGCAATCATACTTCTTAGCAGCCAAAAGTATTTTAAAATACCTTAAGGGCACACAAAATGTTGGGCTGTGGTACTCTAAAGACTCATCTTTCAATTTAGTTGGATATTCAGATGCAGATTATGCAGGATCTCCGTTGCTAATATATTTGTGTTATTTATCTAATTCTTAACTGATGTTATCTTGTCAATTTGTTATTATGATTCAGTTAGTCACTTATTTTTCAGCTGATGAGATTAACTATTGCAGAAAAATAAAAGACAAAGCTAAAACAAAATGAGTCTTTATTTAAAGAAATTGTTGCCGATTACACCAAAATATTCTTCTTCAACAAAAGACCTATTTTTTCATCCAACCGGATATTTCGCCAGTTGAAGTCTTAAGAAAGCTATCAGAAACAGTTATTCGCTCCAGAATAGTCCTCTCCTTGTGGAGCATCAGCTGGTAGACATAACCATCTTCAAAGAGGTTCACAGTCTCGGCGACGTGCAAACGCTCTCTATACTTTTCCAGCTTTTCCAACACTCTAGGAGTGTTCGCTTCTCCACATTCATAGAGAAACTGGAGTCCTTGCAGCTCCTCCCAATAGCGAAGGATTTTATGAAAGACCTCATCTCCCATATCAACTTTACGTTTCTCCAGAGCAGTGTTCATAAACTCTTCAGCGATATCTGGAGTCCTTGAGCTACTTGCACTTGCCATTTTATCTGTTGAATATTCGTAACTGATATATTTGATACTAACTGAGCCACTTCTATTTATAGCGCAGGGTCAAGGAAGATGAAATGGCTCAGTCATTGCAGCAGACGATTAACCTTCGAAGCATAAGATTTTAATTTAATTATTCTTGCTTAAGTTCGCATAATATTTATATGCATTTATTAAGGGAGAATATTGGTTTTAAGAGGTTAACTGAGAAGACAGAAGTTAGTAAATCTTCAGCTGAAAGGGGATAGTTTTACAACTGATCGTTCAGTTGGATATTTCACTAATCTTCTCACATACGTTAACCAATTAACCATTTTTTTTATTCCAAATTAAGTGACGTGACTATCTATCAAGCATTAAATGCTATCTTTCAGCAAATGACAAGTTGAAAAGTGGACTCACATAATCCACATGTTTACTACACACGTTCTTACCACACGAACACACGTTTTTATTGCAAAATTTTCATGGACTGACACGTGTCCAATAATACGAACAGTCGCGTACAGAAGTACTTTTCCCGCTCCATTTCAGTTCTTCTTCTTACGCTTATCTAATTTCTCAGAGCAAAATCAAATTCAAGCATTTTTTTTGCAGAAAATCATTCTGTTCAAATGGCAAACCAGATTCCAGCGCATATATTGAATGCTGTGGCGATCAATTTCGAATCAGTCCTATCTATAAAGAAGCCGATGTCAAGAATGTATTTCAGAAGCTTCAATCAGCTGGCTCAGAACATTCTTGGGACAATCTTCCCAAGAGATCTATCCAAAGGAGCTTTTAGATTTCTACTCTAGTGGATTTATCAATCAGGATGGAAGCATCTCATCTACTGTCAATGGTTAGTGGTTGACCATATCTGAAGACTCCTTTAGTGAGATATTCTTATTGCCGTCTAATGGATTGGCACACCTTGTTGATGTTAAAGCATCAGATATTGAAGAGATGTAGACACAACTCTCCGCTGATGGAAGGAAAATCAAAGTTTCCGATCCAAAGAAGGAACTAAAACATGAGGTTCAGTTGTTGGCTGACATTGTAGCCAAGGGGCTATTGGCAAAAGCAGAATCCTTTGCTGCTCTCACTTTGGAAAAATTTCAAGCCCTTACCATTATCATGGCAGGACGAAGACTCAACTGGAGGCAACTCACCTTCAACATATTGAAAAACATGTTTCAATCCACCAAACAGTCCAAATGATTTGCTGTTCAGTTGCGCTATTTGCTGAAAATCAAAGGGTTGGTGGCTGATGATTCTGAAAGATCATCCAAATTAGAGGTTTTCAAAGCTAAGAATATTTTGCCGCCCAAGGCCAAACTGGATCTTACTCCTGATCAATTCGTTAAGATCAAAAAGGAGATTAGAGCACAGCAGGCTGCTCCCAAGTCTGTGAAAAAGGCAAAAACTCTGGCATAGCTGAAGACCTCCAAGAGGAAGCTGATTGTCAGTGAATTGGAATCGGAGAAAACTTCATATCCCAAGGTTACCAAGAAGAGCAGAACTCAGAAAACCAAGCCAATAGCTTCGCTGGAAGCTATTCAAACTGAAAGGCTGAAACCTTCAGAAGCTCAACAGCCTATTCAGGCTATTCCACTAAAGCCGTTCCAGCTGAAGTTTCAGCAAGAGATCAGTTGCCACTGATCCATCCAAGAAGGTCATCACCTCACCAGATGAAAAAGAGTCAGCTAGGGCCGTATCTTCTCTGCAAACTGTCAATCGCCCTACCATCTTTGCTCAAGCTCGACCTAAAGGGATCACTATTCGAGAATTGGTGGAAACGACTCGTTCGGATCTGAACATTCCACACATTCTCACTGATTAGAAAGGCAAGGGCAAGATGATTGAAGAGCCCAGGCCAAAAAATGCAATCCAGACCCATATTGACCTAATTTGGGAACAAGTAAATGCTTTTGCAGCGTCCAAACTGAAAACTTATGAGGCTTAGATCACGTACAGAACTCACACTTTTGCCAAACAATTGAAGAATAAGTCTCAGCTGAAGAAGTTTATCAGGTTGAAAGCCATCGTTTTGAGAATAGTTAAAGCTGCTAACTATTGTGCAGACTTTGGAAAGAAAAATTTATTTCTTTGATTTGATGAGAGCCAAGAAGTTGGCTCAACTAGTTGAAAAGTTGAAAAGCAAACTACATTGCGAATCCAACTTCTTACAATGATCGAGCTGTGCTTACTCAGTTTGATTCAGATCTTACTTCCCTGCATGTTCAGATAAGATTTTGGAAACAAGATCAGGAATTAGTTGTTCATGGAGGGTCTTCAGAAGAAGAGGAAGAACCCTCATCACCGAATAAAGAGCAAGCTCGGATGTTCCTGAACCCTCTGTTGCTGATCCTCCAATGTACTCAAAAGCTGAATTAACACTTGCAAATATTGATGAAATTATTCAGTGAGTAGTATAGGAATCAGTTGATCACTCGACTGATCAAGCAATTCTAGAGGCTCCTATCTTAACTGAAGAGCCCGTTTAGCAGGATGATCCAACTACTGTGCCAGCTTAGTCCACAGATAAAGAAATTGCTGAAAATGTGGAGGCTCAGTTGCTCAATTTTGAAAATATTCCAACTGACGAGCCAGCCCAAATTTCAGCTGATTCTCAAGCAGAAGCACCAGTTGATGATCCTCCAACTGAAGGTCTCACAGATTTACCTCTTCATCAGGACAGTTCAGTTGCTGCTCAGGATCCTTCTTCTCCTCCTCAAGAGCAAGTAGAGGTTACTGAATCAGTTGTTCCAGAACAAACTATTGCCGAGACAGTTGTATCTGACAGGACCTTAGCGGTCTTTGATCAAGTCTCCAAAGAAGAAGAACCTGGAACTTCTGGACATCTACCTCCTCAGTCGTCTGGTGATCTTGAAGTAGTTCTTGAAGAAATTCCAGACATTCAGAATAATATGCACAAAATACTTACTGTCGTTTCCCAGATTCAGCGAACTCAACTTGCTCATACTCTGAAACTGGAACATGCAGAGGTATTCAACTCAGAAAAACTGAAGGCAGTTCATGCTACCGTGACCTCTCTTTCTTTTGCAATAGAAGATATCAGAAAGAATAGAGGCTTAGCTGAAAGTCTCTCTGTAACCCAAGAAGCAATCAGAAATAGAGTTGACTTTGTGGAGACATATGTTTCCAGATAGATAGACTTGATGCAAACAAGTGTACTGAATGGAGTCTCAGACGTAGCCACTTTTGTTAAAGTTCTATCAACTGATGTTAAAAGGCTATCTATCAGATTGGAGGCGTTTGACAAAAAGGGAGAATAGAGACCTAAGCTACAGTCAATCAGTTGACGGATTTATTTGTACGGATAGAGACCTAAGCTACAGTCAATCAGTTGACGGATTTATTTGTACGGATAGAGACCTAAGCTACAGTCAATCAGTTGACGGATTTATTTGTACATATTATTTCATTCTTTCATTGTACGAATATGTACACGACAGTTATTATTTTATCTACAACCGATTTGAAGGACGTCTATAAGCTTAACTGATCAGTTATTATTCGCTTAGTTTTGTCAAACACCAAAAAAAGAGACATTGTTGGAAACTTAATTTCGGCTGTTTGACAAATCATTTATCTATTGGACTAACTGATCAAGTATTCGTATTATACAACTTGCCTAACTGAAGTATCACGTGAGTTATCAAAGGCAACCGAATCCAGCTGAACTGAACCTTCGGAGTTAACTGACTGATCAGTTGGAAACTGATCAGTTGAACCTAACTGGATTTCTGAAGACAGCTGACTGATCAGTTGGAAACTGATCAGTTGATTCACTAAGCACAAGCTTATCAGCTGCCATTTATCAGCTGATAGCTCAGCCATACACGTCATCAAATAAAAAGGACGTTCAACCGACATCAGTACAAGCAGATTGCAACTCGTAGTGGAACGCCGCATTTCAGAAGTCTACAGTGTAATATTTTCATGAGAATATCGACGTGGCAATCAACGGATATAAAATTCAAATATCATATCAAGTTACCGTTGGAAGAAAAGCCTATAAATAGGTGAAGAGAGCTGCTGAAGAAACAAGGATACAAAAACAACTATTTTACTCAAGCTGTTACTCTGCTGAAATCAACAGCTCACTCTTACTAAGTTCTATCTGTAGCATTCAAGGCTGCCTTTTTTGAGCTTGTTAGCACACTGTAATCTCTGTTATATTGTTAAGTTGTACTAAGATCAGTCACGAACAGAAATAGCCTGTTGTAACTAAGAGTTTCAGTTTTGGAACTGATAAGACCAAACTGAAGTGAGTCAGTACAAAAATTGTATTCGATCAAAGTCTTTCAGTAGAAATCTTATCTTCGTGATAGAAGGGGTGACGTAGGAGTTATTCCATTCTCCGAACATCCAGAAACAAATCGCGTGCTTTTCATTTCAGTTACCTTTTATTTTAGTTATTCTATCTTTCATTCAGTTTACTTCCGCAACTATTTTCTCAGTTAAACTGATTGTCATCGACTGACGAGATACCGAGTATCAGTTTGTTATTAAACTGAACTCAACTTTTGAAAAAAAACGAAAATAATCTGTGAGTGTTTATTCAACCCCCCTTCTAAACACTTTTCACTTCTTAACCGATCCTTTCAGCTATTATACGATCAAGGTACAATAAGAGACGTGCATCAGAGCTTAAAGCCAAAAGTTCCGGAATGGATTCCAAGGAACAAATTCAAAATGCAACGAATACAATAATTTAGTCTCACTGTACGATCAAAGATTTCATGCCTATAAATAGAAGATCAGTGAAGACCAACAGATATACAGAGTGTGGCTGAAAGAGAGAACATAACAAAAAGAAGGGCACGCATATTGTATATCTGCTTACAAGAAGAATTACGCCCAGTTGTGAGGGAACACTTCATAGATATATCAGCTTAGATCAGAAGCTTATTTCCCTCAGTTTGTGAGACCACTTTCGGGTAGTGTTCATTGTTCAGTTCTCACACACATGCACACACACCACCCCTCAACTACATTCTCGCACAAAGACAATAACCTTGTGTATGTAGTCTTTGACACACAGACGTTAACCAAGTGTTGTCTGGAAGGTGATGCCTTCAGTCTAGACTAGGAGTTCAGTTAGGCAGTGGGTAAGTCCTAAACTGTGTAGGATTTGTACAATCAGTTGTATAAATCTAAGTCTTCTATTGTATCCTACCTGTGGAGGTAAAAAGGGTGTTGTAGGAGCAGTTGAAGCCTCCGAACATCCATAAACATATCTTGTGCCTTTTAAATGTTTAACTGCTTGTTTTGATCTTATCTGATTTGATCAGTTCAGCTGATATCAGTTCATTTCTGTCCATAACTAAACTGATATAAGCTCTAACTGATTTTCTTGTGTTTCAGCTATTTAGTTGCACAGTATATAAAACATATCAGTTTTTCTTAACGAAGGATTATTTCAAGTGTTTTCCGCTTGGTTTAATACCAAACTTGATTTAATTCATTGATGTATAAATTCTTAGAACATGAGCTATTGCAGCTCATTGAGTTATTGTGTTGAAAGCATCTTTGATAATATGCTTCAAAAATATTTTTACTCATTCAACTTGTATATATTTTAAATGTTTTACAAAATATTTAATCGGTTTCTACGAAGGATATTTATAGTGTTTTCCGCTTGGTTTGAACACCAAACTCGATTTAATTCATCGTTGTTCATTATTTTAAGAACCGAGCTATTGTAACTCAACGATGATCCCCCTAATCGATCCTGTCAATTGGTATCAGAGCTACGAATTACAAGTTTTGCAACCAAGTGTTACAGAGTTACGAAGTCATCATGCAATACAGTCAAGAACTCTGGATATATTCTTTCAAGTTTAAAAGCTCTCAAAAGCTCACACTTAATATACGCATTCATAGTTTTCAGGCTATACTTCGAGCTTAAAGCACAAACACTCATTGTTGTATCATTCGATCTTGTAGAGATCAGTTGTGCTAAGAAATCACACATCAGTTGAGTACTGATAATTGTATTGATACTAAGAATTTTTGAAATCTCTGAACATCCACAAATCTTGTCTTTTTTCTTATCAGTTATATTCTATCTGTTTTTCAGTTATTTCCGCACTTTCATTAAGTTAACTGATTGACATTGGCAACAAGATTCGCGAATTCAGTTTATCATTATACTGATTCATCAATCGAAGAAGTTGTGAAAATTGTCAAGTGTTTATTCAACCCCCCTTCTAAAAACTTTTTCACCCCCAACCAATCCTAACAGAACTGAACTGAGAAATTATTGTCGCATAACTGACTAAGGCTAATCAAGTTATACTTCAAATTATCAACCAATAAGACATCTTTAATAATAATGTTATCATGGATAAACTTACTGAATGATCGGTTCGGGAACCTTTGAAGAGGTTTCAAACACAATATTTTCCATGAGCTTCAATAGCTCGTGTTCTAAGAATGTTTACACTGATTAATTAAATCGAGTTTGATTAAAAATCAAGCGGAAATCACTCGAAGTAACCCTTCGTTAAAAAAAAACTGATAAATTTTATATACTATGCAATTGAATAACTGAAAGTAAAGGGAATTAGTTCAGGCACATATCAGTTCAGTTATAGTAAACACTGAACTGACGGATGCTCTAACTGATCAAATCAATTTGAAAACAATAGTTAAACAGTTAAATAGCACAAGATATGTTTATGGATGTTCGGAGACTTCAACTACTTCTACGTCACCCCTTCTACCACCTCGGGTAGGATCCACTAGAAGACTTTGATCTATACAAATCCTTGTACAAACCCACTCAGCTTAGGACTTACCCAACTGCCTAATTGAACTCCTAGACAAGACTGAAGGCAACACCTTCTAATCAACACTTATTTAACGTCTGTGTGTCAAAGACTATATACACAAGTTTATTGTTTTTGTGCAAGACTCACTCAGCTATTCGATAAGCTCAACTCTCTGTATTTGTGAGTGATTGTGTGTGCGTGTGTGATAACTTAACAATGAATACTACACGAAGGTGTTCTCACACGCTGAGGGAAATATGGCTTCTATACTAAGCTGATAATGAGTTGAAGTGTTCCCTCACGACTGAGCTGATTGCTTCTCTATAAGTTCATATGAATTAAGCGTGCCCTCTCTTGTTTTTATGCACTTGTATTATGTGTTGGTCTTCACTGATCTTCTATTTATAGGTGGGAAACTGGTCGTACAGTGAGACTCAATAATTGCATCTGTTGCATCTTAAATGTGTTCCTTGAAATTTGTGTCTCGAATTTTCCGACATCTATGCTGGAACATTTTGTCTTTAAGTGTTGCTGCTGTACCGTACCGTACTTTTTAACTATTTAAAATTTGCTGAAAAATTAAAAATTTTCTCAAATAAAAGGTGAACCTTCAAAATTCAATAAAATAACTGTTCATTTCAAAATGTTGTTGCAACAAAAGATCTCAAATGAAGTTTACTAAAAGTACTTGTTTAAAACTCATAATCAGTAACATGAAATCAGAGTATTTGAAACTTTCGTAAAATCTTAAAATGACATGGGTAGTCCTCGGGTCTAGCCTGATGCTCAGTCCAAGCCTGCTCCTTGGTCCCCACCCATCATCTCCTCATCATCCTCACCTACATCGATCAAGTCTAGTGAGTCTAAAGACTCAACACGTATAAAATGGAAGTGACGAGTAATACATAATAAAACCACATGCAACTTTAAAATAGGGCGTACATACTGAAACTGAACATACATCAAAACTTGAACGTACATACATACATAGACGTGCCATCAACGTAGAACTTTCATAAACATGATTGCTTCGTACATACATGAGCATACATAACATAATTTTGCGTAGAGACATGTTTCAAAGCAAGTGACCCATAACATAATGGCCTGATCAGACTACACCACAGTACTGAGCTGACAGGGTCGAATCCACTGCCACATATATGAGATCCCCGTTCATGTTTTAACGGGTGGATTGGTCCCCGTTCATGATTTAACGCTTTCCAATCCTGATCTAAACCCGTTCATGCTTTAACGGGGTGGGTTAATCCCTGGTCATACTCTACCGTTTTCCAACACCATACATAATTTGGTCACAAGACATTTAGCATACCTAAAAAATTGAAAATATTTTCTTTGCACGTTGAACATACTTACTTGGCGTTGAGGGATTCGTTGGATCTCGCTTGGGGCCGCTGCTGCACATACTAACATGAATTTAAATACTTATCTTGCATAAATTAGACATAGGTAGTCGTGCTTACACCCAAGCTCATTCATTTTCCTTAGGACTTCTAAAATTCCTGTGAATCGATCTTGTTAATCATTGCACTAAACCAAGACACCAAACCTCAAAGCATTCAATAATATTTTTCCCAAAAAGTGAAGTACACGGACCCTGTGCCTGGGTCCGTGCACAGGTCCGTGTAGGTACTGTGAAGTGTGTCGTGAGAAAAAGGGAAGGCACGGACCCCGTGCCTAGGTCCGGGTCTGGGTCCGTGTAGATACTGTAAAAGACATGCCGAAAAAAAGGAAGGACATGGACCCCGTGCTATGGTCCTTGTAGGGCTCTGTGTGGGCTTGCAAAAATTGACACCAAGAAGAAAACAAAGGCACGGACCCCGTGCCAGGGTCCCTGTACCTGCGTAAATTGTAAACCCACGAAAAATTCAATACTTGCGATGCTTATCATTCTTGACTCGATTTACGAACCATGAACCGAGACCCCGAGACCCATCCTAGCATACTCTAACATTGAACCAAACTCGTACAAACACCCCAAAGCAACAACGTCCACCCTACGACACATACAAATCAAAAACACGGCAATTGACACCAAATCACTTCCTATGACTTCTCATGAATTCAAGCGCCTATCGACACTAACCGGTAATCCAAATACCAAACCAACATCATACTAAGCATACCTATACACAGCAACGATCACCCGTCGATCCCCAATGAAGCCTGCAAAAATAAAACTTCAAGAACGCATCAATACATAATTTTCTAAAAAATGCAGTTTGAGCAGTCCCACAAAAAACACCATAACTCACTCAATTTTTATCAAAATAATTCGATTTTACTTTCAAATCTAAGGTATCAAATATTTCTACGTTTTATATGTTGAAAGTTTTCTCAAAATCATGGTCAAAAAATCGTAGTTTTAAATATGACACCAAAAATCGAGATTTGTGATCCAAAAACCGTTTCAAAATTGATCCAAACATCATTGCTCAAACTTCTACACATCACACATGTATTTTTATGCATAAATAACAACACGACGCATAATATGATGAGATCGATGCATAAACGAAAGAATATACATGCCTTTTGATTATTAAAAATACCGAAACGACGATACCGACGCGGGAAGGATGCGAGAGACGATCCGGACGAACTTGGCTCAATTTTCTTTGTAGAAGACCAACGAAATTTTGCTGGAAATTCAGAGGAAGGGGGCGGCTGCTCTTTCTACTAAGAACCCTAGTTTTCTCTCAAGAATAAATTTCTGAAATTGTGATTTTGTGTGTGTGGGTGATATCGGTTTTGTGTGTGTGTGTGTAAGTGTGGGCGTGTGCGTGTGTTTAGGTGTGTGCGCGTGAGTTGTGTAGGTAATTAGGGGTAAATTAATGCTTAATTGAATAATTAAAATGCTAATTAAAAAACTAATTGAAATATTAACCGCCTATAATTTACTACACAACCCAAATTACAATTTAAAACACAATATGGATACATGCTAAAGGTTTTAAATTCCTAAATCACCAAATAAATAAATTAGGCTTTAAAATGCTATAACTTAATAAATTATTTAAAATACCTTAATCCCAACTTAAAATAAAATACCGCATTTTAAAATTGCCAAAATCGTCACCGGGTCTCTTTTCTCGATCCCGCCTCGAATAATCGCCTGAAACATGAAACTCGAGAAAGATATTTTAACGTGCATCACATAAACGTGATTAATTTAAAATAATGCAATTTGAATAAATAATGCATCATTAAAATAACTTTTAAATTTAAATAATGATTTAACCTATAAATAAATGCATGAATTTACGTGTACTGATTTTTGGGCACTACAGCTGCAACGTCCATTATTGTACCTTGATCGTATAGTTGCTTTTGCATCGTTGTGCATAGCTGGAATCCACTTAGGTAGGCTTGTCTTGATCTGCAACTGATTGATTCCTAACTGATGCTCCTAACTGGTCATCTGAACTGATCTTCAGTTGGGCTAGTTAAATCAGTTGACTCGTCAGTTTAACTGATTTCACTCTTTCAGTTGAACTGGTCAGCTGGGCTCTTTATGAGTTTAGCACTTCATCAGCTGGACGGGCTTTTGAAGGTTTTCTGCTGAACTTCCTGTCAGCTGGATAATTAGTGGAACTGTTTTGTGATACTTCAGTTGGATTGATTCAGTTTGGGCAATCAGTTGGCACTTTCAGTTAGCGTCTTGATAGCTTTAGTTTTGGCTCGGTAGCTGATCAGCTCGAATCCTGATCAGTTTCAGCATCCTGCGCACTTCAATAAATCATTAGCAACATAATAACAAGTTTTGTTCACGTTAAAATCAAGATTGCGAACATCAAATGTTCCAACACTTACCCTTACTCACAGTTCTACCTTTAGAATTGTCTCCAAAACTGATGTTTGGACAAGTGTATATAATCAATTCGGATAACAATTCAACATCCCATGTCATGTATCACGAGCATCCACTGTCCAAATACCATATTGAATCTTTTTTTGTACCTGTTATCTGAAATCACACACAATATAATCTTGGTACCCACATCTATTTGAGTCATAAACTAATTAGTCCTTTAGGAACCTAGAATTGGATCAGTCTAACTGACTTTCCAGTTGCTGCGTTCCAAATGATTTTTCTCGATTTGAGTGTGATTGGTGAGTTGTGTGTAGGACCGACAATATGAGTTTTAACCTTTTTAAACTTATTTTTGTTCCAATATCTATTATGAACTGGCTTACAGTGGTAGTAATTGTAATAACCATCCTTAGAGTTTTGATTCTTATGATTGAACCTTTCAGGTGACCAGCTTTCGAATCAGTTAAACTCTTCGGGCTATATCCAATTCCAAACCCTTTTGCTTTGTTCATATTTTCAATCAGTTGAACAGTGGGTTTACTTTGTTCAAATATTTCATGTGCCATAGTTGATTTCACAAAGGTACTATACTTTCCTTTGTGCTCATTCAACTTTGGCATTGTATCACTTGCCAAGATTTCATCATGACTGTTAAAGCCCAAACCAGTTCTATCAGTAACTGATTTTCGTAAACCTTGCATTTCAGTCAGAGAGACTGATTACTTGTTCCAAGCCTAAATCAAATCAGTTTGTTTTAAAATCTCATTTTTCAACTGATGAATCAAATATTGGTTCACGATCATCTCAGCTTTTTGCTTTGCAATCTTCCTTTTCAGACTCAACAATTCAACTGACTCATCAATTTCAGTTTTATTGTCTTTGGAATCAATTTGCTCAGCTTTGGCTTTTTCAAATGAGCGAGCAAGTTAGTGATACTCATTTACCATGTCATGCTGAGTATCAATGAGTTCTTCTCGTGTAAACTCAGTAGAGCTGAAGTCAAATACATGTTCACTTGTTGACTCTAGTTCTGTATCATTTGCCATCAAGCACTTAGCTTCTTCTTCATCATCACTAGAGCTGCTCGAGCTCTCAGGCTCTGACTATTTTTTTTCAGTCTCTGCCCATTTTGATTTGCTTTTTTAATCTAGCAGGACTTCATGTTTCTTCTTGAATGATCTTTTATCATTCCAATCTATTCTTTTGTATTCAACTGACTTCTTCCCTTTTTCAGTTGAATGTTTACTGTCCTTCTTTGGTTTTGGACAGTCAGCAATAAAGTGTCCTTGCTTTCCACAGTTGAAGCAAGAGTTTGGTTCTTCCTCAAAATTGTTCCTCTGATAATGTCGTTGGAATGAACCTTGGTTTCTTCTAATGAATTTACCAAATTTCTTCACAAATAATGACATAGTGTCATTACTTAGTTGATCTGCAGTTTTCTCAAATGAACAAGTTGGTTCCAGTTTGTGAGCACTAAGAGCAGTTGTAGCTGCTGGTGTAGAAGGCTCCCCTTCTCTTGTCTGCAGCTCGAACTCATAAGCTTTGAGATCAGCAAATAAGTCATGCAATTCAACCTTATTCAGGTCTTTTGACTCTCTCATAGCCATGGTTTTGACATCTCATTCCTTGGGAAGACCTCTAACCACCTTCAGCGCAACTTCTTTGTTTGAATATATTTTTCAAGTGCACTCAGTTCATTTATAATGCCGCTGACTCTTTCAACGTATTCATTCATGGACTCTCCAATCTTCATTTTAATATTGTCAAACTTCTGAACAGCAACTGAGAGTTTGTTTTCTTTTGTCTGCTCATTTCCTTCACACAGCTGGATCAGTTTCTTCCAAATCTCTTTCGCTGTTATGCACATCTTTATTTTACTGAAAGTAATTTTATCCAGTGTCTTGTATAGAATATCTTTGGCCACATTATCCAAATTTTCTTTTCTTTTATCTTCTGTTGTCCACTCTTCACGTGGTTTGTCAATGCGGTGTGGTGCACCATCAGTTATGGCAACAATAGTATTTGCTTTCACTATTCTCATTGGTCCGTCAGTTATGACATACCACATATAATCGTCTTGTGCAGCTAAGTGAGCCTGCATTCTTATCTTCCAATCATCAAAATCTTTTCTGGAGAACATTGGAATTTTATTGAAGGAAGACATGATATTCAGATGTAAGGATGAAAATATTCAAAAACAAGATTCAACTGTTCTGATACCGCTTGTTAGGATCGGTTGGGTGTGATAGAGCGTTTAGAAGGGGGGGGGGGAGGTTGAATAAACACTTGACAATTTTCACAACTTTTCGACGGGTGAATCAATTTAGTAATAAACTGAATTCAGGAATCTTGTTTGTCAGTGTCAATCAGTTAACTAATGAAAGTGCGGAAATAAACTGAACGACAGATAGAATAAAACTGAGAATAAAGGACACAAGATTTATGGATGTTCGGAGATTTCAAATACTCATATGTCACCCCTCGATCTAGAAGATATGATATTTACTAAAAGACTTTGATTTATACAACTCTTTGTACAAACCCAATTCAGTTTGGACTTAACACTGCCAAGACTGAAACTCTTTGTAACGTACCGTACTTTTAAACTACTTTAAAATTTGCGTAAAAAAAAATTTCTTAAATAAATAGTAATCATGCGAATTGCGGTAAGACAAACTGATCGACTAAAATATTTGAAATAAAACAACTACAACCAAAGTTTGTAAAAATACTTGTTTAAACATTATAAAGAAAACTCATTAAATCAGATTATTTGAAACAACATTCATACAATTCTTGAAACAAGGGAGGTCCTCGGGTTTATCCTCCTGCGTAGTCCAAGCCAGCTCATTGGTCCCCACCCCTCGTCTCCTCATGCTCATCCTCACCTGCATCGATTAAGTCTAGTGAGTCTAAATACTCAATACGTATAAACTGGGCATAGCAAGTAATACATAATAAAATCACATTCATTTTTAAAATACAGCGTACATACTTGAATCTTGAACGTGATAACTTAAACATGAATGTACCATCATCATAAAATGAAAGGATCGGTAAAGAAGTGAAACGTGTTAGAATGGGGGGTTGAATAAACACTCACAGATTATTTTCGTTTTTCGTAAGTTGAGTTCAGTTTAATAACAAACTGATACTTAATATCTCGTTAGTCGATGACAATCAGTTTAACCGAGAAAACAGTTGCGGAAGTATACTGAATGAAAGATAGAATAACTAAAATAAAAGGTAACTGAAGTGAAAAGCACGCGATTTGTTTCTGGATGTTCGGAGAATGGAATAACTCCTACGTCACCCCTTCTATCACGAAGATAGGATTTCTACTAAAAGACTTTGTTCGAATACAAAGTTTGTACTGACCCACTTCAGTTTGGTCTTATCAGTGCCAGAACTGAAACTCTTAGTTACAACAGGTTATTTCAGTTCGTGACTGATCTTAGCACAACTTAACAATATAACAAAGATTACAGTGTGCTAACAAGCTAAAAAAAAGTAGCCTTGAATGCTACAGACAGAACTTAGTAAGAGTGAGCTTTTGATTTCAGCAGAGTAACAGCTTGAGTAAAATAGTGGTTCTTGTATCTTATTCTTCAGCTGCTCTGTTCGCTTATTTATAGGCTTATCTTCCAACGGTAACTTGATATAATATTTGAATTTTATATCCGTTGATTGCCACGACGATATTCTCCTAACAATCGTACACTGTAGACTCTGAAAGGCGGCGTTCCACTACGAGTTGCAGTCTGCTTGTACTGATGTCGGTTGAACATCCCTTTCATTTGATGACGTGTATGGCTGAGCGATCAGCTGATAAAAGTAGCTGATAGACTTGTGCTGAGTGAATCAACTTATCAGTTTCCAACTGATCAGTCAGCTGTTTTCAGAAATCCAGTTAGGTAAACTGATCAGTTTCCAACTGATCAGTCAGTTAACTTCGAAGGTTCAGTTCAGATGGATTCGGTTGCCTTTGATAACTCACGTGATACTTCAGTTAGTCAAGTTGTATAATACGAATACTTGATCAGTTCGTCCAATAGATAAATGGTTTGTCAAATAGCCGAAATTAAGTTTCCAACAATTTCCCTCTTTTTGGTGTTTGACAACACTAAGCGAATGATAACTAATCAGTTAAGCTTATAGACGTCCTTCAAATCGGTTGTAGATAAAATAATAACTGTCGTGTACAGATTCATACAATGAAAGAATGAAATAATCTTTATAAATAATTCCATGTACAAATAAATTCGTTAAATCCGTAAACTGATTTGACAGTAGCTTAGGTCTTTATTCCCCTTTTTTGTCAAATGCCTCCATTCTGATAGATAATCTTTTAACATCAGTTGATAGAACTTTAACAGAAGTGGCTACGTCTGAGACTGCATTCAGCATAGTGGTTTGCATCTCTGGAAACAGATGTCTCCACAAAGTCAACTCTCTTGCTGATTACATCTTGGGTGACAGAGAGACTTTCAGCCAAGCCTCTATTCTTTCTAATATCTTCTATTGCAAGGGAAAGAGAGGTCACTGTAGCATGAACTACCTTCAGCTTTTCTGAGTTGAATACCTCTGCATGTTCCAGTTTTAGAGTATGAGCGAGTTGAGTTCGCTGAATCTGGGAAACGGCAGTAAGTATTTTGTGCATATTATTCTGAATGTCTTGAACTTTTCAAGAACGGCTTCAAGATGACTTGACGACTGAGGAGGTATATGTCCAGAAGTTCCAGGTTCTTGTTCTTTGTAGACTTGATCAAAGACCACCAAGGTCCTGTCAGATACAACTGTCTCAGCAATAGTTTGTTCGGGAACAACTGATTCAGTAACCTCTACTTGCTCTGGAGGAGGAGAAGAAGGATCCTGAGTAGCAACTGAACTGTCCTGATGTAGAGGTAAATCTGTGAGACCTTCAGTTGGAGGATCGTCAACTGGTGCTTCTGCTTGAGAATTAGCTGAAATTTGGGCTGGCTCGTTAGTTTGAATATTTTCAAAATTGAGCAACTGAGCCTCCACATTTTCAGCGATTTCTTTATCCGTGGACTGAGCTGGCACATTAGTTGGATCATCATGCTGAACGGGCTCTTCAGTTAAGATAGGAGCCTCTACAATTGCTTCATCTTCATACTCCAAACTGATCTCTGTAAGTCTATCAATTAGCTCAACTGGATCAGTTGGCTTATCAGTTAGAGCGTTTTCTTCAAAAACAACATGGATAGATTCTTCAACATTCAAAGAATTTTTATTGAAAACTCTATATGTTTTGCTAATTGAAGAATATCCAAGAAATATTCCCTCTGCAGATTTTGCATCAAATGTTTTTAAATGATTTTTAACATTATCGAGAATAAAACATCTGCAGCCGAATATTTTAAAGTAGGAAACCACACTTTTTCTTCCATGCCAGATATCATATGGTGTTTTCATATGATTGTTATTAATCATCGATCTGTTCTGAGTATAACAAGCAGTGTTTACTGCCTCTGCCCAAAACCTTTGAGAAATGCCCGAATAAGCAAGCATTGTTCTAGCAGCTTTTTTAAGAGTCCGGTTTCTTCTTTCAGCTACACCATTTTGCTGAGGAGTTCTAGCTGCTGAGAGCTTATGCTTAATTCCCGCATTTTCTAAAAAATTTGAAAGAGTTTGATTGATGAATTCATTTCTTCGATCAGATCTGATTCTATCAATTCCAACTGATTTTTCATTTAATAATCTTTTGAAAAGCTTTATCAGTTGTGCCGCAGTTTGGTCTTTGGATTTGAGAAAAATAACCCAAGTAAATCTTGAAAAATCATCCACAATCACCAAGGTGTATTTCATTCCCTCTAAGCTCATGATTGGTATTAGACCAAAAAGATCCATATGTAATAGTTCTAAGCATCGGGAAGAAGATTTACGGCCCTTGTTTTTACAAGAAGATTTTACTTGTTTACAAAACTGACATGCTGAACAAATTTTATTTTTGACAAAGTTCATTTTGGGCAAACCAGTTACAAGATCGTGGTTACTCAGATATGCAATTGATTTAAAGTTCAGGTGGTTCATTCTCTTATGCCACAACCAGTTTTTAGAAATTTTTGAAGCAATGAAACATACTGGTACATAAGGTTGATCATTCCAACTGACTTTGTAAGTGTATCCACACCGTTTGCCAGTTAGAATAACCTCATCAGTTGAGTCTTTGACTGAACAAGAGTATTTGTCAAACTGAACTGAGAATCCGTTATCGCATAACTGACTGATGCTAATCAGATTATACTTGAGATTCTCAACTAATAAAAGATCATTAATGGTAAAGTTACCATGGATAAGCTTACCCTTACCCACAGTTTTACCTTTGGAATTATCTCCAAAACTGATGTTTGGTCCAGTGTACTTGATCAGTTGAGATAACATATCTGCATTTCCCGTCATGTGTCGTGAGCATCCACTATCCAAGTACCAGATTGATTCCTTAATTGTACCTGTTACCTGCAGTCACATACAAGATATAATTTTTTGTACCGTTTTCTATTTGGGTTCTAAGCTAGGAACCCAAACGTGGATTAGTCTGACTGACTGTCTAGTTGCTGTATTCCAGATGGTCTCTCACGATTTTTGTGTGTTTGGTGTGTAGTGTGCAGATGATACAACATGTGATTTAGCTTTGTTCGACTGATTGTTCAGCCGATATTTTTTCTGAACCGGCTTGCTGTTATGGTAATTGGAGTAGCCATTTGAATATTTCCTGCTGAATCTTTTTGATGACTGACTACGTGAGTCAGGTAAAACTTTTGAGCTATAACCAATACCATATCTTCTAGCTTTGTTCGTACTTTCAGTAGGTTGTTCAACCAGTTTACTTGGCTCAGCTTGTTCTTGTACCATAACTGATTTGACAAAGTGAATGTATTTCCCTTTATCCATATTCAGTTTTGGTCGAATATCATTGGGAATCATTTCATCTTGGGTGCTGAACCCTAAACCAGTTTTATCAGTAACTGATTTCTGTGAGTTCTGCATTTCAGTTAATGCAACAGATGATTTGTTCCAAGCCTGTATGAGCTCAGTTTGCTTTGAATTCTCAAGCATCAACTTTTGAATCATTGATCGATCCCTGCTCTTTTCAGCATTGAGCTCAGCAATCTCCCTTTTCAAACTCAACACATCAACTGATTCATCAGTTTTAGTTTCATTGTCTATGGGATCAGTTTGCTTTGTTCTGGCCTTTTCAAACGATAAGGCAAGCTTATGATACTCATTAACCATGTCATGAAGAGTTGAAATAAGTTCTTCTCTAGTGAAATCAGTTGAGCTGAAGTCAAATACCTGTTGACTGCTTGACTCCTCTTCTGTATCACCAGCCATTAGACACTTCACTTTCTCTTCACCATCACTGGAACTGCATGAGGTTTTTGGTTTTGACTCCTCACTGTCAGTTTCTGCCCATTTAGATTTACTTTCTTCAGCTAAGTGTACCTCATGCTTATTCCTGGAAAACTTCTTATCATCTTGGATCTCTTTCTATGCTCATATGACTTCTTTCTTCTTTCAGTCAAGCTCTGACTGTCCTTCTTGGGTTTGGGACAGTCAGCAATGAAGTGACCGGGTTTTCCACAGTTGTAGCAGCCATTTGATTCCTCTTTAGAATTATTTCTTTGATAATTCTTCTGGAAGTTCCCTTGATTTCTTCACATAAATCTTCCGAATTTTTTAATGAACAATGACTTAGCATCATTGCTCAATTGATCAGTAGACTTCTCGACTGAACCAATTAGTTCTGTTCTGACAGCAGCTAATGCAGTTGTGACTGCTGGAGTAGAAGGCTCTCCTTCTCGAGTTCGTAGTTCAAACTCATAGGCTTTCAGATCAGCGAATAGATCATGAAGCTCAACTCTGTTTAGATCATTGGAATCCCTCATTGCCATGGTCTTTACGTCCCACTCCTTGGGAAGACCTCTGATTACTTTTAATACAACTTCTTTGTTGGTATATACTTTTCCAAGTGCATTGAGTTCATTGATGATGCAACTGACTCTCTCATCATACTCATGCATCGATTCTCTAGTTCTCATCTTGAAGTTGTCAAACTTTTGCACAGCAACAGAAAGTTTATTCTCTTTGGTTTGTTCGTTTCCTTCACACAGCTGGATCAACTTTTCCCAAATCTCCTTAGCTGTTTTACACATCTTGATCTTGCTGAAGGTTACTTTGTCCAGTGTCTTGTACAGTGTATCCTTTGCCACATTATCCAGATTTGCTTTTCTTTTGTCTTCTGTTGTCCATTCATCTCTGGGCTTTTAAATACGGTGAGGTGCCCCTTCAGTAAAAGCCACTGCTGTATTGGCTTTAAGAATCTTCATCGGTCCGTCAGTGATAACGTACCACATGTGATCATCTTATGCAGCTAAGTGAGCTTGCATTCTTATTTTCCAGTCATCGAAGTCCTCTCTGGAAAACATAGGGATCTTGTTGAAGGAAGACATAATGATCAGTTTGAAAGTGTACATATTCTGAGACGAGATATAACCGCTCTGATACCACTTGAAAGGATCGGTTAAGAAGTGAAACATGTTTAGAAGGGGGGTTGAATAAACACTCACAGATTATTTTTCTTTTTCGTAAGTTGAGTTCAGTTTAATAACAAACTGATACTTAATATCTCGTTAGTCGATGACAATCTGTTTAACTGAGAAAACAGTTGCGGAAATAAACTGAATGAAAGATAGAATAACTAAAATAAAAGGTAATTGAAGTGAAAAACACGCGATTTGTTTCTGGATGTTCGGAGAATGGAATAACTCCTACGTCACCCCTTCTATCACGAAGATAGGATTTCTACTAAAAGACTTTGATCGAATGCAATGTTTGTACTGACCTACTTCAGTTTGGTCTTATCAGTGCAAGAACTAAAACTCTTAGTTACAACAGGCTATTTCAGTTCGTGACTGATCTTAGCACAACTTAACAATATAACAAAGATTACAGTGTGATAACAAGCTAAAAAAAAGTAGCCTTGAATGCTATAGATAGAACTTAGTAAGAGTGAGCTTTTGATTTCAGCAGAGTAACAGCTTGAGTAAAATAGTTGTTCTTGTATCTTATTCTTCAGCTGCTCTGTTCGCCTATTTATAGGCTTATCTTACAACGGTAACTTGATATAATATTTGAATTTTATATCCGTTGATTTCCACGTCGATATTCTCCTGACAATCGCACACTTAAGACTCTAAAATGCGGCGTTCCACTACGAGTTGCAATATGCTTGTACTGATGTCGGTTGAACATCCCTTTCATTTGATGACGTGTATGGCTGAGCGATCAGCTGAGAAAAGTAGCTGATAAGCTTGTGCTGAGTGAATCGACTGATCAGTCAGCTGTCTTCAGAAATCCGGTTAGGTTCAACTGATCAGTTTCCAACTGATCAGTCAGTTAACTTCGAAGGTTCAGTTCAGCTGGATTCGGTTGCCTTTGATAACTCACGTGATACTTCAGTTAGGCAAGTTGTATAATACGAATAATTGATCAGTTCGTCCAATAGATAAATGGTTTGTCAAACAGTCGAACTTAAGTTTCCAACATAAAACTTTTCACAAACATACTTGCATCATACATACATGAACATGCATAACTTCATCATTTTGCGTAGAGATATGTTTCCAAGCATATGACTCATACATAATTGTGCGTGATAAGACTAAACCACAGTACTCGGCTGGTAGGGATGTCCGCTACCGCATACATGAGATCCCCGGTCATACTTTATCGGGTGGATTTGTCCCTAGTCATACTTACCACTTTTCAATCCTGATCTAAACCCGGTCATAATTTATTGGGGTGAAGAGGTCACAGACCACGTTCACCGACTTCCAAACCCATTCATAGTTTGTCACAAGACATTTAGCATACCTCAAAAATAAAATATTTTCTTTTGAACATTGAACATACTTACATACCGTTGAGGAATTCGTTGGATCTCGCTCGGGCCACTGCTGCACATACTAACACAATTCATGCACATTAAATTTCATAACTTAATCATGCCTATCATACTTATTACCCTTTTGATTAAATAACTTATGACTTTCTAAAACACTCGGGACTTGACTGCGGTAACCAACATGCTAACCCCCGACTCAAACCCCGACACAATCTTGACGTGAAGTATGAAATGTCCTAAGCAATGGAAGACACGGACCTCGCTTAAACCATAGTTCAACGTTCCCCAATCAAACTTAGTAAAATCTCAACTAAATTTTAGTATGCTAGGACATAACGACGTAATAGTACCTAAATAAAGCAAGAGCACCTAAATTCGAAGCCCAAAAACTTACTGAAACAGCGCCTAGGCACTGCAGTGCAGCGCTGCAGCACCAGACTGGCGCCTAGGCGCTGCTTTGCAGCGCTGCTTGGTGCGTACTTGCGGCGCTAGTCCTGCGCGATTCAACCCAAAATTCTGTCCACAAGCTTTATTATGACTTCTAATGCATGTCCAACCTTGCTAACCCGAAACAACACACCAAAATTCACATGATCACCCCACTTGACACTCCTAAACACAGCAAGACTCCTAAACACAGCAAGGAACACCCAAAGATTCTCAACGAAGCCTGCAACAAGAAATTCTCAAGAACACATCAAGAACATTTTATCATAAAATCACAATTTGAGCAGTCTCACGAAAACGATCATAACTCACTCGTTTCTTGTCCAAAAATTACTAATTTACTGTCAAATCGAAAGTATCAAAAAGTACTACGTAAATGTTGAAAATTTTTCCAAAAAATCAACCGAATTTTTGCAAAAATCTAAATGACAGCAGACACGTTTTGAGATCTAAAAATTTTGATCCAAAAATCATTTCAAACGTTTTTGCTCAAACTTTTTCACAACCTACATGGATTTTCACGCTTAATAAACATCACAACACATAATATGACGATATCAATGCAGAAATAATAGAATATACATGCCTTGATATTTCAAAATGCTTGAAACGACGATATCGAAGCGGCACGAATACGAGGGTTGATCTGAAACGATTTGTGGCTCGATTTCTTGAAGAAAACTCAACGTGAAATGCTGAAATCTTAGAAAAGGAAGGGGGCTATCATTTCTTTTCTTTTAATTCATGTCATCAAAAATACCATCTATATTGCTTTGTTATCTATTGTTCATTGAAGATGGTATAATTCATTGTTCATTGTCATTGTTATAGCCATGTTTCAAGCCAAGCCATTTATATGTACTTGTTATGTATAGCTTTCTATTTACTGAGTTTATTCTCATTCCAGTTATGTCATGTGATGCAGGTGATAAAAATGATTGAAACGGATTGTCCAAGGAGGGAGAAGTCATATAGCAAAGAAAGGGAAACTTTTGAACTCTTGGTCATGTCACTCTTATTTTTGGTGTAGTGAACATGGAAAAATTTTAAGGGACATGTTTGTGGGTAAATGGAACTATGGAACTTTGTAGTGGCTTTTGAATATTTGGTAAATGATTATATGTCATTAGTTGAAAAATGTTTATGATCAAATGTTTTATGGTTTATTAAAATGTTTATGTAGAGGCCCGTATTTCGTATTTGAAAATTTGTGGAAAAATTTAAAATTTTCTCTTTAAATAAATAAAATGCCTCATTCATAAAATATACTGATAAAAAGATCCAATGTTAAAAGTAGCAGCGGAAGTAAATAAAGTTTTCAAAATAACAACTTAAAACAATTCGACAAAATAAAAAACTGAGTTTGGAATAAAAATAGTAAGTGCTGAAAATGAGGTCCTTGGGTTCCTACTACTGCCGACCCAAGCAAGCTCACTGGTCCCCGCCCTCGGCCCCGACCTCATCAGTACCTACGACAATCAAGTCTAGTGAGTCTAAAGACTCAGCATGCATATATCGAGAAATAACAAGTAAACATATAATAAAATCGCATGCAACTTAAAAATATCGTGTCGTAACGTAAACATGGAAATCGTGTCATGATTAATTATAAATACGTGCATAACTTAAAATCGTACGTAAAATGATTTCTCGATAGAGCCCTGTCATGAAATAGCATATCATAGTTTTCTGTTGAGAATATGTTCTACGCTAATGGCCCATACGTAACGTAACATAACATAACATAAATCTTCTGATCAGACTAAAGCACAGTATACTGGGCGGTAGGGATCATCACAGCCCTTGGACTGGATATCCGTACCCATACATGAACATGAACCGGTCGTAGGTCACCGGGTGAAGTAATAATCTCATAAGCTGCAATCCCATGAACGTGAGGTGGCCACAAGCAATATCGCATATATCTCAAAAAAATAAACTTTTATATTTTATGCACGTAATATAATTAAATATCCTGTTTTATTTTACCGAATGGGTTGGATCGTTCCCAAGCTCGCTGCGACCTAATTCTAACATGAAAATATGCAAATGATTTTTTTCCTTGAAAATAACTTAGTCATTGAACCCAAACACGGGGCCAACTAGAGCAACAACTTAATTTCTAACCATGACTCCGTACCAACCCGAACCAACATCGAACAATCATTTAGTCATGGTCAAAATACGCCTAACACGATGAAATGACGCTCCTAAAAAATTGAAACTCACGAAATTTGGTGAATGGAGGCCAAAACATGAAACGCTCTTTCGAGAGTCACTTTGGCACATTGCACCGTAAATTCTCGTACGACCTCTAAACTTAACCAAATCACAAACGGCCAAAAACATGACCTTCCTAACTCATTGAGGTACTGTCCAGTCCAAGTACATAGGCTAAAATCCAACCAAGAACTCGAAACACACCTCTGAACCGAAGGCACAGTTGCTGTCCAGAAAATTACAGCAGCAGCAGTTGCGCTTCCTTGCTTCGTTTTCGAGACTATTGGCCATTGGGGCTTGAACCACCAACCAGAGCCTCTTACCAACATCATAAGGTATGGCTTCAACCATGGCTAAGGGCCCTAGGCCAGCCACAATCCAAGCAGCCACCCAACCATCACCACGCTTCACCCGAGAATGCATACTGCACGCATGGGGTGTTGCGATTGTTTTGCTGTCATGGATAATTCCAGTGGCCATTTGATTGACCATGGCATGATCTAGACATCATAAGGTATTGTGTGAACCATGGCTAAGGGCTAAAAAGCCAACCAAGATCCACCCCAACCTCAAAACCGAAGCTACACATGCAGGAAAAGAAAAGAGAATCGAAGGGGGCTGTCGTGTGTTGTTTGGTTGAAAACCGATGGGACCATGAACCAAGCCATGAAAGGTCATCTTGGTCATGTCATAGACATGCTAGGGAAAGGTTCTAACCATGGCTACAGCCCTAGGGCAGCCAAGATCAGAACACTTGCCTTAGACAGAAAAACATGCAAATCAAGACACCCTATGACAGTTTGGAGAGTTGCTGTCAAAACGTGTTGCTGGGGGGGGGGGGGGGGGGGGGGAGGAGTGAAACCAACAGACTAACGCCTTCCTAGCATACCCTATATCGTGTCTAAAAGCAGCCTTGAAAGCCTAGGCTCGAGCCAACCCCTGAAATCATCAAAAACAACAAAACCGTGAAGGCACAATGGAAGAGGCGAAAATCTGCACTATGTTTTTCGAAAATGTCTTGACATAAATTCGGTTTTGCTTCATGATTCATGCACATATGATGTTTTAAAATAATAATATGACTTAATTGAAGAGAAAAGAATGGTATAAACATGCCTGAATTTCGTTTAAGAAAGAAAACGAACACTACGACGAACACGGCGTGGCGGAGGCAGAGTTCTTTTCTTTTCTACTTTTTTCTCTTGTTTTCTTTCTTATTTCTCCTTGGAGACTCACGATTTTCTTGATGGGTTTTGCTACCGAATTCTCGAAAATGAGGAGAGGGAAATGCCTTAGAGGTGAATGAGGAAGTTGCAAAATAAATGGGAGATAGAAACTTTTCCATCTTTGAGTTGAGAGATAAGGGAAATGATTGATTTGAAGGAGATTTAAAATGAGGTGACCGATTTTTTTTTAGCTATTAAATAAAGGTAGATATATTGCTTAAGTCTTTAATTATTGGTGATTAAAAAGGTGGAGGAATTATCTACCAAGAAAAGATTAAGGAAAGAATCAAAATGGCGAGTTGTCAAAAATTTAAATCTTTTAAAGTGTGGTGGCCTAATTCTTTTAAATAAATGAGGTGAAATATTGCCTAAATTATGAATTTTAAATCTTTAAAGTTTTATCTACCAATTAAGTATTTTATTGAATTAAATAAATTATTTTAGGATGGTAATTATCTTGCATGCATGGCTAATTCTTTTAAATTAAATTACTAACATGATAAGTTATAATTTCTTAAATAAAATAAGCCCAGATTAACTTATCTCAATTGGTCACATATTTTATTTTAAGCTTTTAATTAAATTATTGGACATAAAAGAATTTATTTACTACTTATCTCTAATTAATTAATTAAATTCTTAAACTTTTTTTGACATTAAAATAAATTATAATTTATCTTAAATAAATTCTAGGAATGTTTTCTTATCATTAAATTTTATCTTCAATACTCCAACGCCAGTCCGGCCTTGCTTATTTAACCGAAAAGATCATAACTAAACTACTGCGTAAAATAACTCCACAAATTTAAAGAAAAGAATTTAAATCCTCATGCATAAAAATCATTTTAATTTAAATAATAGTAATTATACATGGCTTATACGTAGTCTGATTTAACGGGTTCTACAGCTCTCCCCCCTTAAAAAAAAATTTCGTCCTCGAAATTAAAACTTACCGAATAACTCGGGATACCGACTCCTCATCTCTGGCTCAGATTCCCACGTAGCTTCCTCCTCCGAATGATTAAGCCATTTGACCTTCACTAGCTTCAACAATTTGTTCCGAAGCTTTTTCTCATGTATGTCTAAGATCTGCATTGGTCTTTCCTCATAAGTCAGGTTCGGAGTGAGCTGCAACGGTTCGAAGTTCAAGACATGAGAAGGATTTGCCATATACTTCCTCAGCGTAGAGACGTGGAACACATTGTGTACTCTAGCCAAATTCGGCGGAAGAGCAACACGATAAGCTAACGTCCCAACCCTGTCGAGGATCTCAAATGGTCCAATGAATCACGGACTGAGCTTTCCTTTCTTTCCGAACCGCATGACACCCTTCATAGGTGCTACCTTCACGAAAACATGGTCGCCGACGGCAAACTCTAGATCTCTCCAACGCTGATCCGCATAACTCTTCTGTCGACTCCGAGCAGTCCTCATCCTATCACGGATCTTGACTACTAAATCGGCAGTCTGCTGAATGATCTCCGGACCCAATTCTGCTCTCTCCCCTACTTCATCCCAATGAATACGCGATCTGCACTTGCGACCATACAATGCTTCATACGGAGCCATACCTATAGACGACTGAAAACTGTTGTTATAGGTGAACTCTACCAATGGCAACTTCGACTCCCAACTCCATGAGAAATCAATGACACATGCACGGAGAAGATCCTCAAAAATCTGGATGACTCTTTCTGACTGACCATCTGTCTGTGGGTGGAAAGCTGTGCTAAACAACAATTTCGTACCCATAGTCGAATGCAAACTCTTCCAAAATGAGGAAGTGAATTTGGGATATCGGTTAGATACGATAGAAACGGGAATACCATGAAGTCGGACTATCTCCCGGATATGCAACTCTGCATACTGAATCATGGTGAAAGTCGTCTTAATAGACAAGAAGTGCGCTGATTTGGTGAGACGATCAACAATCACCCAGATAGCATTTGATCCTCTGGCTGACTTCGGCAATCCGACTACGAAGTCCATGGTGACATTCTTGCACTTCCACTCGGGAATAGGAAGAAGCTTGAGCATACTTGATGGTCTCTGATGCTCCGCTTTCACAAGCTGACACGTCAGGCACTCGGATACAAAACGTCTGATATCCTTCTTCATGCCGGGTCACCAATACAACAACTGCAGTTCTTTGTAAATCTTCGTACTGTAACACCCTTATCCATTTCAAAAAAAAAAATAAACTCTATAATGCAGAAGCTTTAAAATATAGACTTGGAGGAAAGTATGAGCTTTAAAAAAATTTTGGTAGAGTTTTCCCGTAAAAAGGACTTGCCACCTGTCTCAAGCAAAATATTTCAAATAATGTCAATAAGACCACATTACATATAACAATCAAAATACTTATATTAATAACCAAAAGTAGCAAATGACATTATCAAAAACCATTACAAATCAAGTTTTCACTTCAAAATAACTTTTCCATTTTTAATACAAAATATACTTCATTATCATTTCCTCCAAGATTAGCACTAGTTCTTCTTCTTTTGTCTTGACACTCCGTCGTATCTATTCTTTGATACCTGCATCTGCATCTCATGAACATAACTGAAATGATTTATAAAAACTCAGCAAGTAGACCTTTAAATAACAAGTACATATTCCATAGTGTAAAGAAGGAATCCATATCATTTCTTAACCACAATATGTCATCAGTCAATAAAATTCATAAATAACAATTATAAGATGGCATCTATAGAAAAATTCATTTCTTTTCATTTGTATGGCATTGATAGGTCATCCGTTGATGGTATACATGTACGTCTCAGTCAAAATCAGTCACAGTACATGTCATTATGTTGATCAACTTCCGTCAAGTGGGTTTAGAATTACCATAGGTAACACCACAATACTATATAACTATCAAGCCATAAAAACATTCATTGAAACATTTTATCAAACACGTGGTGTGTGTGCTAAAACCTTAGCTCCTTTACTTTGCCATTGGCATCAATTCCATTTCTTTCCGATATATCAATACATACAATATACATAATCAATGAATTAAAGGAGCTAAAATCAATAAAAACTTCATTTATCATATACATAGATCATGAGATGCATTCAAAAGAAAAGTCTACTTACAACCCAATATACAAGTGCTTGCTAAGTTCTTGAGGGATTCCTACAACACAATAATAATAATAATAATGCCATCAATCATTAAATTAACAATCTTACCTCAACATTCAAACCAAATAATCCAATATTCTCCTTTCAATCACTAACCCAAGGAAACAAGCTTTCTTACCTTGCTCCTAAACTCTTGTGAAGAAGAACTTCTAATCTCCAAGCAAAGATTAAGGTTTCAACCAAAGATTAATTTCTTGGAAGAAGTTGGATTGAAGAGAAATGAAGAACCCTAGCTTCCAAACCGTGAGAGAAGAGAAGAAGAAGGGAGAAAAATGAGTAAAAATGAATCCCCATTAGATTTTATGCCTCTCAAACTTCAAAACACGTTTTTTAACTTGCTGGGCGCTCGGGCGGTCACATATTACAGCTCTAGCGCCTACTTCTCGGCCAAAACACCAAATTTTCATAGCAAGGCGCGATCGGGCGGTCAAATATTACCGCTCGGGCGCCGCTCTGCGCACAGCCACATCAAAGATAGCTCCTGAAATGCCTTTTATCTTAAGAATTAGGAAAAGTGGTAAACATGAAAGTTGTAGCCCTATGTCTTGGCTTGCATATCCAATTAGCCTCATGTCATTTAAAGATCTGAGTAAAACGTTATGCTCAATCTCCCAACATGTGTCAGTACAGGAACGACGATGCGCACGACAACATTCGGGCCACTTTTGGCACGTCTTCCCTAATGATTTGAACAAAACTCAAAACATGAAAGTTATAGCTTTATATCTTATCTTTCTAATGAAAGTAGCCTCACATAATTTGGATCAGAATACAAAACATTATGCTAAAAACCACAACTACCGCCACAGTTTCACACCGTTTCAACACTTCCATTACCTATTTAACTCAAATTCAACCTTCTATTCTACCCATCCATTATCTATTCCATTTTATAACATTCATTACCATTCATATCATAATGTAAAGCCATAAACCATCATTATAAAATACCGTAATTCATAATAAATGAAATGAACGATCAATTATTACACGTACTCCCAGGATGAATAGAGTACGGCGACATGTGGGCCTCTGATAAAATATCAGCTTGAATAGAATCGCTGCTAAGAACCCACATTCTGCCTCGATATCTCACAATACCGTCGCTAACTATATACAAGATACTGCCCTTGGCCTCATCCCTCTGCTTTCACTTTGCCAATTGCTCATCTGCTGGCTGACCACTGCGAATACGGTCTAGGAGAGAGGACTGAATCGTCAAAGTAGATAGACGGGGAACTCTACCTCGAGGATACGTCTCTAGATCAAACCTCTGCATCTCAAACTGAAGAGGTCTCAAAATCGTCAAATGAGCCATCACTGCGACTTTCCTGCTCAATGCATCCGCAACTACATTAGCTTTACCAGGGTGGTAGCTAATGTCACAGTCGTAGTCCTTCACTAGCTCCAACCAACGCCTCTGACGCATATTCAGCTCTTTCTGCGAAAAGAAGTACTTGAGGCTCTTATGGTCGGTAAAGATCTGGCACTTCTCCCCGTACAGATAATGCCTCCAAATCTTTAAGGCAAAAACTACGGCTGCCAACTCTAGATCGTGGGTAGGGTAGTTCTTCTCATGGGTTTTCAACTGTCGAGAAGCATACGCTATCACCTTCCCATGCTGCATGAATACTGCGCCTAGACCAAGCTTCGAAGCATCGGTATACAAGACAAACTCACCGGGCCCTGACGGCATGGTCAATACTGGTGCTGAGATAAGAGCTTGCTTCAAAGTATCGAAGCTCTTCTAACACTCATCTCTCCACACAAATTTAACATTCTTCTTTGTCAATGATGTGAGTGGAACTGCGATGGAAGAGAATCCCCGAATAAACTTTCGATAATATCCTGCTAGCCCAAGGAAACTACGGATCTCAGATGCATTCTGCGGCACAAGCCAATCCCTGACTGCTGCAACTTTCGCTGGGTCTACCTCAATACCGCTGCTCGAAACGATGTGGCCTAAGAACGCCACCTTCTCTAACCAGAATTCGCATTTACTGAACTTCGCGAATAACTTATGCTTCTGTATGGTCTGCAAAACTGCGGTCAGATGTCTGCTGTGCTCCTCGTGATTCTTTGAGTAGACGAGAATGCCTTCTATGAATACTATCACGAACTGGTCAAGATACGGCTGAAATACGAGATTCATGGGATCCATGAAGATCGCTGGCGCATTCGTCAAACCGAACGGCATCACAAGGAGCTCGAAGTGGCCGTAACGAGTCCTGAAAGCAGTCTTGAGAACATCGGCTTCTTTCACCCTCAACTAGTGATAACCAGAACGCAGATCGATCTTTGAGAATACTGAAGCTCCCTGTAACTGATCAAATAAATCTTCAATCTGCGGAAGTGGGTACTTGTTCTTCACTGTAACCCTGTTCAACTCCCGGTAATCAATACAGAGCCGCATTGAACCATCTTTCTTCTTCACAAACAAGACTGGTGCGCCCCATGGTGAAAAACTCGGGCGAATGAACTCCTTGGTCAACCTGGTGCGCACCTCGTCGGTAAAATATTTGGAGTAGAATACCTCCGTGAAGCGCTTCCAGCTCAGAGTAGCCACATTCAAAGCTACGGATGCTCCTTCCCACCATAAGCGTGCGTCTCCTCCCAACAGATAGGTCGCACAACGAACTCTGTCTGCATCCCCAAGCTCCATTAACTCGAAGATAACCTCGAGGGACTTAATCCAGCCCTCAGCAATCATGGGATCTGTCATCCCTGAGAACTCCTTCGGTTGCATCTTCATGAACCGCTCATAGGTAGCCTCGGGCCGTGTCGGCCTGGCTGCCACAGCATTGTTCCCCGCAAACTGTGCGAAGAACTGAGTCATCCCAGCTAGAATCTGGGCATTCATGTCCGGTGGAGGGGGTGGAGGTAAATCTCTCTCCTGCCTATGGTTCTGACCGTCCTCCTGGCGAGGCTCATCATCTCTCGCGTGCTCAAGAATACGTCTAGGAAGCATACTGTTCCATACATATAACCCATACGTAACCATCATGCATAATTACATTACTTCTTTAAACTTAAATAAATACTGCATAAAAAAAATATCTGGACATAAAATATTTCATGAAAACGTGCTGTTAAAATAATTCATGCTTTAAACGAAATGCGTAAACATAAAACTTACAGACCGAAGACGTGACTTCATGAGCTTCTCGAGGTCAGTAGTAGTACAACCCTTCACAAGAACATAGGCTCTGATACCACCTGTAGAGGACCGTCTTTCGTATTTAAAAATTTGTGGAAAAATTTAAAATTTTCTCTTTAAATAAATAAAATGCATCATTCATAAAATATACTGATAAAAAGATCCAATGTTTAAAGTAGTAGCGGAAGTAAATAATTTTTTCAGAATAACAACTTAAAATAATTCGACAAAATAAAAAACTAAGTTTGGAATAAAAATAGTAAGTGCTAAAAATGAGGTCCTCGGGTTCCTACTACTGCCGACCCAAGTTAGCTCACTGGTCCCCGCCCTCGGCCCTGACCTCATCAGTACCTATAACAATCAAGTCTAGTGAGTCTAAAGACTCAGCATGCATATATCGTGAAATAACAAGTAAATATATAATAAAATCGCATGCAACTTAAAAATATCGTGTCGTAACGTAAACATGGAAATCATGTCATGATTAATTATAAATACGTGCATAACTTAAAATCGTATGTAAAATGCTTGCTCGATAGAGCCCTGTCATGAAATAGCATATCATAGTTTTCTGTTGAGAATATGTTCTACGCAAGTGGCCCATACGTAACGTAACATAACATAACATGAATCGTCTGATCAGACAAAACCACAGTATATTGGGCGGTAGGGATCATCACAGCCCTTGGACTGGATATCCGTACCCATACATGAACATGAACCGGTCGTAGGGCACCGGGTGAAGTAATAATCCCATAAGCTGCAATCCCATGAACGTGAGGCGGCCACAAGCAATATCGCATATATCTCAAAAAAATAAACTTTTATATTTTATGCACGTAATATAATTAAATATCCTGTTTTATTTTACCAAATGGGTTGGATCATTCCCATGCTCGCTTCGACCTAATTCTAACATGAAAATATGCAAATAATTTTTTTTCTTCAAAATAACTTAGTCATTGAACCCAATCACGGGGCCAACTAGAGCAACAACTTAATTTCTAACCATGACTCCGTACCAACCCGAACCAACATCGAACCATCATGTAGTCATGGTCAAAATATGCCTAACATGATGAAATGACCCTCCTAAAAAATTGAAACTCACGAAATTTGGTGAATGTAGGCCAAAACATGAAACGCTATTTCGAGAGTCACTTTGGCACATTGCACCGTAAATTCTCGTACGACCTCTAAACTTGACCGAATCACAAACGGCCAAAAATATGACCTTCCTAACTCATTGAGGTACTGTCCAGTCCAAGTCCATAGCTAAAAGCCAACCAAGAACTCGAAACACACCTCTGAACCAAAGGCACAGTTGCTGTCCAGAAAATTACAGCAGCAGCAGTTGCGCTTCCTTGCTTCGTTTTCGAGACTATTGGCCATTGGGGCTTGAACCACCAACCAGAGCCTCTTACCAACATCCTAAGGTATGGATTCAACCATGGCTAAGGGCCCTAGGCCAGCCACAATCCAAGCAGCCACCCAACCATCACCACGCTTCACCCATGAATGCATACTGCACGCGTGGGGTGCTGCTATTGTTTTGTTGTCATGGATAATTCCAGTGGCCATTTGATTGACCATGGCATGATCTAGACATCATAAGGTATTGTGTGAACCATGGCTAAGGGGTAAAAAGCCAACCAAGATTCACCCCAACCTCAAAACCGAAGCTACACATGCAGGAAAAGAAAAGGGAATCGAAGGGGGCTGTCGTGTGTTGTTTGGTTCAAAACCGATGGGACCATGAACCAAGCCATGAAAGGTCATCTTGGTCATGTCATAGACAAGCTAGGGAAAGGTTCTAACCATGGCTACAGCCCCTAGGGCAGCCAAGATCAGAACACTTGCCTTAGACAGAAAAACATGCAAATCGAGACACCCTATGACAGTTTGGAGAGTTGCTGTCAAAACGTGTTGCTGGGGGGGAAAGGGAGTGAAACCAACAGACTAACACCTTCCTAGCACACCCTATATCGTGTCTAAAAGCAGCCTTGAAAGCCTGGGCTCGAGCCAACCCCTGAAATCATCAAAAACAACAAAATCGTGAAGGCACAATGGAAGAGGCGAAAATCTGCACTATGTTTTTCGAAAATGTCTTGACATAAATTCGGTTTTGCTTCATGATTCATGCACATATGATGTTTTAAAATCATAATATGACTTGATTGAAGAGAAAAGAATGGTATAAACATGCCTGAATTTCGTTTTAGAAAGAAAACGAACACTACGACGAACACGGCGCGGCGGAGGCAGAGTCCTTTTCTTTTATACTTTTTTCTCTTGTTTTCTTTCTTATTTCTCCTTGTAGACTCATGATTTTCTTGAGGGGTTTTGCTACTGAATTCTCGAAAATGAGGAGAGGGAAATGCCTTGGAGGTAAATGAGGAAGTTGCAAAATAAATGGGAGATAGAAACTTTTCCATCCTTGAGTTGAGAGATACGGGAAATGATTGATTTGAAGGAGATTTAAAATGAGGTGACCGATTTTTTTTTAGCTATCAAATAAAGGTAGATATATTGCTTAAGCCTTTAATTATTGGTGATTAAAAAGGTGGAGGAATTATCTACCAAGAAAAGATTAAGGAAAGAATCAAAATGGTGAGTTGTCAAAAATTTAAATCTTTTAAAGTGCGGTGGCCTAATTCTTTTAAATAAATGAGGTGAAATATTGCTTAAATTATGAATTTTAAATCTTTAAAATTTTATCTACCGATTAGGTATTTTAGTGAATTAAATAAATTAGTTTAGGATGGTAATTATCTTGCATGCATGGTTAACTCTTTTAAATTAAATTACTAACATGATAAGTTATAATTTCTTAAATAAAATAAGCCTAGATTAACTTATCTCAATTGGTCACATATTTTATTTTATGCTTTTAATTAAATTATTGGACATAAAAGAATTTATTTACTATTTATCTCTAATTAATTAATTAAATTCTTAAACTTTCTTTTACATTAAAATAAATTATTATTTATCTTAAATAAATTATAGGAATGTTTTCTTATCATTAAATTTTATCTTCAATACTCCAACTCCAGTCCGGCCTTGCTTATTTAACCGAAAAGATCATAACTAAACTACTGCGTAAAATAACTCCACAAATTTTAAAAAAAAGAATTTAAATCCTCATGCATAAAAATCATTTTAATTTAAATAATAGTAATTATGCATGGCTTATACGTAGTCTGATTTAATGGGTTCTACAGTTTATGATCAAATGTTTTATAGTTTATTCTCTTTTCAATGTTAAGGCTTCCGCATACGGTATTTCTTTTAAATGTTTTTGTCATGAGAGTGGGTTGTTTCACATTTTCAGTTCAGTTATCCTGAGTTGTCTTGATCTATTCTTCAGTCTTTCACGCTCAATTTGTCAAACTCTGAAATTATAATTCAAAAACATAAATTAATTTGCCAAAAGAATCTTACAACTCGAATTAAAAGAAAACATAATTAAAATGGACTTCTTGATTCCTTTCTACTGCCAGCCCCAAAACTGGTCATGTTTGTCTTTTTCGATTTCCTCTTTTGACTTATCTGGGAAAGAAGAGTAAGTGATGAGTGATATGGTCGTCACTCAATAATTGGAGGCCGTTCGAGCACATGCATAACAAATATACATGATATTCGAAAAGTAGCATATCGTGCATAACATATTTCGTATAATATATATCATGAACATAAACGTAAGTATAACATTTGCATGAGTACTGAGATTCTAGCCTAATTCTGGGACGAATTTAATCAAAATTTCGCCTCAAGTGAGCTGTTGGAATTTTCGAATTGTGCATCACTAGATTGTTGAAAATATGGTGTGGTTGAGTCTATGAATGAGGCATTGTAAACAGGTGAGTGGAAGAGGTTAAATGGGGCACCTAAACCATGCACAAAATTGCATCAAATCTCATGTTTGGCCACAAAATCCTTCAATATAAGGCTGATTTATTTAGATATAAATGTTGTCATTATTCCTTGATCATCCCCTTGATTGGTTCGAAAATAAGGTGCCAAAAATGTGGCTAAGTCCTATCAATTTTATTGTAAAGAAGTTGATGATTTGACATGGCAAACAACGGATAGAAAAGATTCAAATATATTTATTGTTACCGTTGGAAGAGAAGCCTATAAATAGCAGAGAAGAGCAACTGAACAATACACGAGACGCTACGAAACTACAATACGATTTACCTGCTATCACTCTGCTGAAATTATCAAAGCATCAAAGCTCACACTTACTGTTTTATCAAATAGCATTCATGCTATATTCAGAGCTTCTAGCACATATTTGCTGTTGTAAAACTCTATCTTACAGAGATCAGTTGTGCTAAGTATTTTTGTAAGTCCAGTTGTAAACTGTGAACTGAGTTGTAAACTAAGAGTTTCAGTTTGGTATTGTTAAGTCCAAGACTGAAGTGGGTCTTTGCAAATCCTTGTATGGATCAAATCTTTTTAGTGAATATCCTATCCTATTGATAGAAGGGGTGACGTAAGAGTGTTTGAAATATCCGAACATCCATAAAATTCTTGTGTTTCTATTTCAGTTTTATATTCTATCTTTCAGTTGATTTACTTCCGTACAATTTCTTGTTAACCAACTGATATTGACTGACGAGATTCCCAAGTTTCAGTTTATCACTAAACTGACTCAATATTCGAAGAAACTGTGAAAATATTTAAGTGTTTATTCAACCTCCCCTTTTCTATACACACTTTCAGCTATTAACTGTTCCTATCAAGTGGTATCAGAGCGGTTGAATCTTGTCCTTGAATATTCTTATACACCAAACTGATCACCATGTCTTCATTCAACAAAATTCCTATGTTTTCAGAGAAGATTTTGATGACTGGAAAATCAGAATGCAGGATCACTTAGCTGCACAAGACGATGACATGTGGTACGTTATCACTGACGGACCCATGAAGATATTGAAAGCCAATACAGCTGCTGCCCTAACTGAAGGGGCACCTCAACGCATTGAAAAGCCAAGAGATGAGTGGACTGCTGAAGACAAAAGAAAAACCAATCTGGATAATGTGGCTAAGGACATACTGTACAAAACGCTGGATAAAAGCACTTTCAGCAAGATAAAGATGTGTAAGACTGCCAAAGAAATTTGGGAGAAACTGATCCAGTTGTGCGAAGGCAATGAGCAAACCAAAGAAAACAAACTATCAGTTGTCGTTCAAAAATTTGATAACATCAAGATGAAAGTTGGTGAATCCATTCACGACTATGATGAAAGAGTCAGTGGGATAATGAACGAGCTGAATGCACTTGGAAAGGTGTATTCAAATAAAGAAGTGGTTCTTAAAGTTATCAGAGGTCTTCCCAAGGAGAGGGATGTTAAGACCATGGCGATGCGAGAATCAAAGGATCTAAACAAGATTGAACTCCATGATTTATTTGCAGACTTAAAAGCATATAAGTTCGAGCTGCAAACTAGAGAAGGAGAACATTCTACACCAGTTGCAACAACCGCCTTAAATGCTGTCAAAATGGAACCAACTGGTTCTGTTGACAGATCTACTGATCAACTAAGTAATGACGCCATGTCATTATTCGTCAAGAAGTTTGGAAGGTTCATGAGAAGAAGCCAAGGAAACTTCCAAAGACAGCACCAGAAGAATTACTTTAAAGGAAGAACCCAATCCTTGCTACAACTGTGGAAAAACTGGTCACTTCATTGCTGACTGTCTTAAACCAAAGAAGGACAGTCGAGGTTCAACTGAGAAAGGGAAGAAACCTTACGAGCACAACAGAAGATCAAGAGACGATAAGAAAGCTTATAGAAAGAAGCATGAAGTGCTTTTAGCTGAGGAAAGCAAATCAAAGTGGGCTGAATCTGAAAGTGAGTCAAAACCTGAAAGCTTGAGTAGCTCCAGTGACGATGAGGAAGAAGTCAAGTGCCTGATGGCAGATGACATAGAACTGAAGTCAACTAGTCAGCAGGTATTTGATTTTTACTCAACTGATTTTACACGAGAAGAACTCATTTTCACACTGCATGACATGGTTAATGAGTATCACAAGCTTGCCTTATCTTTTCAGAAGGCCAGAGCAAAGCAAACTGATCTCAAAGACAATAAAATTGAAACTGATGAGTCAGTTGATCTGTTGAGTTTTAAACGGGAGATTTTTGGACTCAATGCTGAAAGAAGCAAGAATCAGTTAATGATTCAACAGTTTGCACTTGAGAACTCAAAGCAAAATGAGCTGATTAAAGCTTGGAATAAATCATCAGCAACGTTAACTGAAATGCAAAGAAAGCAAAAATTAGTTGATGATAAAACCGGCTTATGGTTTAGTAGCCAAGACGAAACTTCCACCAGTGATACTCAGCCAAAGCCGAATATAAGCAAAGGGAAATACATTCACTTTGTTAAGTCAGCAGTGGTACAAGAACAATTTGAGCCAAGTAAACCAGCAGTTCAGCCTACTGTAAATGAGAACAAGGCCAGGAGATATGTTATTGATTATAGGCCCAAAACTCAAAATGTTTCACAAAGTTGGTCACCTAAAAGGTACAACAACAACTCTTCAAATGGCTATTACTATTACTATAACTATAACTCCAAGCCAGTTCAGAAGAGATATCGGCTGAACAACCAGTTGAAAAAGGCTAAACCTCATATTGTCTCATCTCCACACTACACACGTAGCACACACAAGAAAGGTAACACCATTTGGAACACAGCGATTGGAAAGTCAGTGAGAGTGATCCAAGTCTGGGTTCCTAAAGGACTAATCAGTTTAGGACCCAAATAGGTGTGGGTACCAAAATTATATACTGTATGTGATTGCAGGTGACAGATACACATGAACAATAAATTTGGTATCTGGATAGTGGATGTTCATGACATATGACAGGGGATGCAAAACTGCTATCCCGACTGATCAAATATAATAGTCCAAACATCAGTTTGGAGACAACTCCAAAGGTAAAACTATATGTAAGGGTAAGCTTATCCATGATAACTTTATTATCCAAGATGTGTTATTAGTTGAGAATTTGAAGTATAACTTGATTAATATCAGTCAATTATGCGACAACAATTTCTCAGTTCAGTTCGATAGACAGACTTGTTCAGTTAGAAACTCAACTGATGAGGTTATCCTAACTGTCAATCGCTATGGAAACACATATAAAGTCAGTTGGACTGAACAATCTTATGCACCAGTTTGTCTTAAAGGTTCCAAATATTCTAAAAACTGGTTATGGCATAAGAGGTTGAACCATCTTAACTTTAAATCTATTTTCTATCTGAGTAACCATGATCTTGTAATTGGTTTGTCCAAAATAGATTTTTCAAAATACAAAATTTGTTCAGCATGTCAGTTTGGAAAACAAGTAAGATCTTTATTTAAAAACAAAGGTTGTAAATCTTCTTCCCGATGCTTAGAACTGTTACATATGGATCTGTTTGGTCCTATACTAGTAATGAGTTTAGAGGGAATGAAATACACTTTGGTGGTTGTTGATGATTTTTCGAGATTTACTTGGGTTATATTTCTAAAATCAAAAGACCAAACTGCTGCACAACTGATGAAGCTCTTTAAAAGACTCTTAATGAAAAATCAGTTGGGATTGATCGAATAAGGTCTGATCGAGGGATTGGATTCTTCAATCAAAATATTTCGCAATTTTTAGAGATTACAGGAATCAAGCATGAGCTCTCAGCAGCTAGAACACCTCAGCAAAATGGTGTAGCTGAGAGAAGAAATCGGACCCTTAAGGAAGCTGCTAGGACAATGCTTGCTGATTCTGGTATATCTCAAACGTTTTGGGCAGAAGCAGTAAACACTGTATGTTACACTCAGAACAGATCGATGATTAATAAGAATCATTTGAAAGCACCATATGAGATCTGGCATGGACGAAAAGTGTGGTTTTATATTTCAAAATATTCGGCTGCAGATGTTTTATTCTTGATAATGGCAAAAATAATTTAAAGCCTTTGATGCTAAATCTGCAGAGGGAATATTTCTTGGTTATTATTCTGTTAGTAAAGCTTATAGAGTCTTCAACAAAAGCACTTTGAATGTCGAAGAATCTATTCATGTTGTTTTTGATGAATCTGTGCGAACTGATCCAGTTGAGCTAGTTGATCGCTTAAGAGATATTACTTTGGAGGATGATAATGAAGAAGAGAATCATATTATTCAAAATATCCTTCAAACACCAGAACCAGAAGTGCTGGATCAATCAGTTGAACAGGAAGCTGTTACTGATAATTAGTTGATGGAGCAAAATGAAGATATTCAGTTACCAACTTATACAGCTTCGACAGAAACTGAAGAAAACATTCTGTTGCCAACTGAAGGAGTTGATGAACTGTATACAACAGTTGATGTAGACATCTCCACCAGAGTTGGTGATAAGTAATCCATCTGATCCGGTAAGAACTCGAAATCAAATGCTTAATTTATTTTTTCATTCAGTTTTTGTTTCTCAACTGGAACCAAAGAAAACTAATGAAGCTCTTGCTGATCCTAACTGGATAAATGCTATGCAAGAAGAGTTAAATCAGTTCACCCTTAACAATGTCTTGAACTTAGTTCCAAGACCAATGTCTAAAACTGTTATAGGTACAAAATGGGTATTCAGAAACAAACCAAACGAAGATAGTTCAGTTGTGCGCAATAAAGCTAGACTTGTAGCACAAGGATATAGGCAAGAAGAAGGAATTGACTACGATGAAACTTATGCACCAGTTGCAAGACTCGAAGCAATAAGAATGTTCCTTGCCTATGCATCATTCAAGAAATTCAAAGTCTACCAGATGGACGTAAAGAGTGCATTTCTGAATGGTCAGTTGTAGGAAGAAGTTTATGTTGAACAATCTCCAGGTTTTATCAATCATTCTCTTCCTGATCATGTGTATCATTTGAACAAAGCCTTATATGGTCTTAAACAAGCTCCAAGAGCTTGGTATGAAACATTTTCAAAATTCCTAACTGATCATGATTTTACTGTTGGATCAGTTGATAAGACTCTGTTCAAATTTACTAAAAATGATCACATTTTTTTTGTTCAAATTCATGTTGATGATATTATTTTTGGGTCAACTAACCCCAAATTATGCGAGAAATTTGCTAAGTTAATGCAAGAAAAAATGAGATGAGTATAATGGGTGAACTGACATTTTTCCTCGGTCTACAAGCAAAGCAACTAGAAACTGGTACTTTTATCAGTCAGACCAAATACACGAAGGAACTGCTGAAGAAATTTTGCATGAAAACATGCTCAACTGCAAGTACTCCCATGAGCTTATCGATTAAATTAGACAAAGATGAAGGGGGAATATCAGTTGAGACGACAATTTACAGAGGTTTAATAGGTTCATTAGTGTACCTAACTGCTAGTCGTCCTGATATATTATTTGCTGTTTGCATGTGTGCTAGATTTCAGTTAGATCCTAAGCAATCACATTTACTACTGCGAAACGCATTTTAAAATATCTTAAGGATACACAAAATGTGGGATTATGGTATGCTAAAGATTCTACTTTCAATTTAGTTGGATATTCAGATGCAGATTATGCAGGATGTAAGCTAGATCAACAAAGCACTAGCGGATCTTGTCAGTTTCTAGGAGACCGACTGATCTCTTGGTTCAGCAAGAATCAGACTTCCATAGCTACTTCCACAACTGAAGCAGAATATATTGCTGCTGGAAGCTGCTGTGTCCAACTGCTCTAGATTCAACAACAACTAAAAGATTATGGAATCAAATCTCCCATATTTTGTGATAATACCATCACAATTGCGATCACATATAATCCAGTTCTTTACTCTCGGACCAAGCACATTGATGTCAGACATCACTTCATCATAGATCATGCTCTGAAGAAAGAAATCATACTAGAATACGTGCCAACTGAACTACAAGCTGCTGACATTTTCACTAAACCGTTACTAGAGACTAAGTTTTCTCACTTTTGAAATATACTTGATTTAATTGACTTATCTTAATTATATCAGTTTGTTATTGTTATGTCGGTTGCTAGTCAGTTTATCAGTTTATTGCTGCTATGTCAGTTGATATTCACTTTTATTCAGTTAGTCATTTATCAGTTATTATTCATTCAGTGAGTGAATTATTTGTCAACTGATGTCAGTTATTCTTGCAGAAAATAAAAGAGACAACAATGAATCATAACTTCATTTATCTTGAATGCAATCTAAACCAAGTTACACGTTCATTTCCTTTTCTACAGCATCTTGCCAGATGGTTATCCAGTTATACAAATCATGGCAATTCAATCTTCTGAAGGCGTCTGAAGAGGAGATCTTCTCGAGCATATTCCACTCCTTCCTCAGCGTCACATGCATCAGAACTTGATCAGTGGCCAGCTCTGAAACATGGCTGACTTCAAAACGCCGCGTGTATTTTCTTGCAATGGCGCTCTGTCTGTCAGTAGGAACCAATCCATTAAGATGAATGTTCTGGAGTTCGTGCACCTTGATCCAAGAGAACATGACTCCTAAGCAGACATTCTCTTCAATCCTTTCCTTCAGACTCTCAATTTGACGGAGTGTTGATGCAGAAACAGGGACGTTAGAATTTCTTGAACTAGACATGTTAGCTGATTTGTTGTTATCGAATATCTTTACTCTTATTTATAGTCAGGCTGTTACCGGAATAATAGAAGAAGACGAAGAGACTCAAGTAAACTGAAAACTTTTGACTTATCCAGACTGAGTTTTTCTTACCTTTTTTATATTTAAATGCATTTATTGAGGGAAAATATCGAATATAAATAGTTAACTGAGAAGACAATAGTCAGTTAGTCTTCAACTGAACTGATTCAGCTTACAACTGATCACTCAGTCACTGACCCAACTAATCTTCTTCTATAAGTTAACTGAATAATCATTAAACATTCCATAATAAGTGATGTGACTGTTTGTGTGAACATTAATTGCAATCTTTCAATGAATAGTATTCTAAAACGTGGACCCACATGTTCCACACACGTTTTTATCACACAACCGCACGTTTTTATTCAAATTTCTTAGACTGACACGTGTCCAAAATTTGAACCGTCACTCATATATGTACTATACCCCACTCCATTTCAGTTTTTCTTTACGCTTACTTCAAATTTACAAAGCAAATCAAAACTGAAAACCTTTCTTCGCAGAAATCAAATATTCAGAAATGGCAACTAAGATTCCTGCTCATGTTCTGAACGCAATGGCAATCGACTTTGCCTCTGTTATGACAGTACCGGATGAAGCTGTAAAGAGCATATTCAAGAAGTTGGAATCGACGGACTAAAGATGTTCTTGGGATTGTCTTCCCAAGAAATTTACCCGAAAGAGCTTCAAGATCTTTACCCCAACAGATTTATTTCTACTGATGGAAACATCACGATTTCTGTGAACAACCAGTTGTTGATTATAGATGAAGACTCCTTCAACAACTTATTTCAGCTGCCTACTGAAGGGCCAACCAATCTTTCAGAAGTCAAAGCTTATGATATAGAGGAGATGCAGACTATTCTCTCAGCCGAAGGACAGAAGATTAAGGTCTCCGATCCTAAAAAGGAACTGAAGCCAGAAGTTCAGATGCTGGCAGATATAGTAGCAAAGGGCTTATTGGCCAAGGCAGGGTCATTTGCTGCCCTCACACTGTAAAAGTTTCAAGCCATGACTTCTATCATGTTCGACAAACCACTGAAATGGAGATACATCATCTTCAGTATTTTGAAAAATATGTTCCAGTCGTCCCAGCAATCCGAGAGATTTGCTATCCAACTCAGATATTTGATGAAGACTAAGGGGATGGTGGCTGATGAATCTGAAAGATCATCCAAGTTCAAAGTCTTCAATGCCAAAAATGTCCTACCACCAAAGACAAAGCTGGACATAAACCTTGAGAAATTTTTGAAGATCAAGAAAGAGATCGAGACGCAAGAGGCTCAGAAAGCCAAGAAGCCTTCACAGAAGAAGACAATCAAAAGGAAATTGATAGTCAGCGAAACAGAATCTGAGAAGACTCCTTCCCCGAAGATTCCCAAGCAGCCGAGGACACCAAAAATCAGACCAGTAACTGAACTGGTCACCGTTCCAACTGAGAGGCTGATGCAACCTGCAGCTGAACAGCCGATCAAGGCTATACCGCTAATTGCGGTTACAACCAAAACTGCAACTGAGGTTCAGTTACCTACTTCAGTTGCTCCTCAAAAAAAGAAAAAATCTGCTGGAGTTCAAGCTCTACTTATCTCTATCACTGGCCCAACCTCTCTACCTTTTGCCAGACCAAAGGGGTAGTGATAAGAAAAAATATCGTTGCAACTTCTTCAGGGCTGAACATCCCTCATGCCCTGTCTGACACCAAGGGAAAGGGCAAGTTGACTGAAGAGCCCCGACCCACAAATGTGATGCAAACTCACATTGATCTCATCTAGACCGAGATCAATGAATTTTCTGAGAATAAGCTGAAATATTTTGAGAAATGGGTCCGATTCAGAACTGATGTGTTTGCCAAGCAGTAAGAGAAGAAGTCAGTTCTGAGGAAATTTATCAAACTGGAGACTATTGTTCTGAAGTTGGTCAAAGCTTCTTCGATTCTTCACGCCTTGCAACGGAAGAAATATTTCTTTGATCAAATCCGGGCCAAGAAGCTAAGTCAGATGATTGTTCAGCTAAGGCAAAACTATGATCCTACCAATCCAACTGCTTTTAATGACAAGGCAGTATATGATCAGCTGGACTCGGATCTTATCTCTTTGCAGATAGCGATTAAACAATGGTAACTTGACCAAAAACTGATCATTCCAACGGGTTCACGTGACCATTCATCTGAAGAAGAAGCTGAACCCTCAGTCCAAACCCAGAAGACAACTCAGGAATCAGTTGCTGAACCATCAGAACAAGCAACTGCTCCTTCAACCAAAGATGTGCAACCATATTCTTCTGCTCCTCAATCCTCCTCTGCTGAAGTTCACTTGTACACCGACGCTGACTTATCTTTGGCCAACATCGACGAGGTTATCCAATCAGCTGCCATTGATATTCGGCTGAATATTTTATCTACAGTAACAGCTGAAGAGCCTCAGGAGTCAGAACAACCAGATGAAGAGGAATTTTTTATTCCAATTGAAGAGCCGGCTCAGCCGTCTGCCACGACTAAACAAGCAATTATTTCAGAAACTGAAGAACCAGTTCAGTCAATCTCCTTGATGGAACAAGTAGTAACTGAACAGGAAGTACCTGTTGAAGAGCCAAGCTTGACTTAACAACAAGTCACAGAGTCATCTTTTATCTCAGCTAATCCTCAACCTGAAGAAGCTTCAAAGATTGCTGCTGATCCAACAACTTCTTCTCCTCCTCAAATTCAAGAAGTAATAACAGAATGTTCCGGAAATAACATAAGTTGAAACAACTGACAGGGAACTAGTGATTTTTTATCAACAAAATCGGGAAGAGGCACCAGAAACCTCTGGAGCCATGTCTGCTGGTATTCATATAGAAATTAATCAATGTTTGTAGAAATTCAAGCTATTCAGAAAAACCTTGTCAGTATGATGACTTCTATTTCGGACATGAAATCAACTCAACTGGCGCATACAATGAAGATTGATACCATGAAGGAGAACACTTTCAAGAGTCTTCAAAATATCACATCAGATATTACGAACTTGTTCTTCCATATGGATCAAATCAGAAAAGACAGAGCATCAGCTGAAGCACATTTAAATGCGCAGGAGATGTTCAACAAACGCTTCGATTATTTGCAGAATTCTCTAACCAAGCGAATAGAGATTATGCAAGATCTTCTGATGAATGTCGTTTCAAACATCAACTCAGAAGTTCGAACATTATCCAAAAAGTTGGAGGCGTTTGACAAAAAGGGGGAAGAAGAAGCTCAGCAATCTCAGTCGAAGTAATCTAAAAAGAGACCAAGTTAATCAACTGATCAACCACCAGCTGATAAAAGAGCTATGAAATAGAAGAGAGTCTTTACATCTATTCAGTTTAAGACTATGGCAGATTTTGATAGTTACAAGATTCTTTTTTCTTTCATTCTTTGTACGAATCTGTAAATTGGAAGAGTTATAAATAAAGAAGTTATTTTATCTACAATTATTCAGTTGATCAGTTCAATAATTCTAAGTTTTTTCAAACACCTAAAAGGGAGAAATTGTTGGAAACTAAATTTCGGTGGTTTGACAAACTAATTGATTATTAGTTTGAACTAACTGATCGAGAAGACTGGTGGTAACTGATCAAAATACGCGTACTAACTGATTGCCTTAACTGAAGATTAATGTGAAGAAAATCTAAGGCAACTGAACAAGCGAGACTAAGCTACGCAGACAACTGGCTGATCAGTTGGAGACTGATCAGTTGCTACAAACAATTGTTAACCTATCAGCTGTTGCTTATCAGCTGATTTCTCAACTGTACACGTCAAAAACAAGGACATCCAACTAACAACAGTACAAAGCAAACTGAAACTTATACTGGGAGTGCCGTATTTCAGAAAAGCTGCAGTGTACGAATGTCAGAAAAATGTTGGCATGGCAAACAACAGATATAAAAGATTCAAATATATTTATTGTTTTCGTTGGAAAAGAAGCCTATAAATAGCATAGAAGAGAAACTAAACAATACATGAGACACTACGAAACTACAATACGATTTACCTATTATCACTATTGTAAAACTCGATCTTACAGAGATCAGTTGTGCTAAGTATTTTTGTAAGTCAGGTTGTAAACTGTGAACTGAGTTGTAAACTAAGAGTTTCAATTTGGCATTGTTAAGTCCAAGACTGAAGTGGGTCTTTGCAATTCCTTCTATCGATCAAATCCTTTTAGTGAATATCCTATCCTTGTGATAGAAGAGGTGACGTAGGAGTGTTTGAAATCTCCGAACATCCATAAAATTCTTGTGTTCCTATTTCAGTTTTATATTCTATCTTTCAGTTGATTTCCTTTCGCACAATTTCTTGTTAACAAACTGATATTGACTGACGAGATCCCGAGTTTCAGCTTATCACTAAACTGACTCAATATTTGAAGAAGCTGTGAAAATCTTTAAGTGTTTATTCAACCCCCCTTCTANACAATTCGAAATCTAGAGATATATAAATATACATGTATTAATTTATCTTCTTTCCTTAAATCTTCACAATGTAAAATATTGTCCAATCTTGCAAAACTTTACACCCAAGTTTTCGAAATATACATGCATATGCACTACCTTATTATCATCTCAGTGCCACTATATCTCAATATTAAATTTCCAAATATACTCTACAATTATCAAGTATATACATAAATGCCTATTTCAATGTAGTATAAAATTATATGCATACAAGCGAAATATAAATGTATATATATTACTCCTACAACTCATTATAGTTTATCCCATTTTATATCTAATATAGCCATAATTATATGTATATACATATATACATATACATATATATATATATATAATATTAAATCTCGACTTGTATGTATATATAAATATGTCAATTAATTCTTTGATTAAATTCTTGAAGAATAAGGATCTTCGATAACCCAATAGAATTTCGAGTACAAATAATTACATGGTTTGGAAATTGTGGGGTTTTACATCCCTCCCTCTTATGAGAAGTTTCGTCATCAAAATTTGGTTCGACTTGGTCTTCAAAGAGACAAGGATTTTGATTTCTCATCACTTTAGCACTTGGTCCTTGGTATCCACGATTCTGATGGAGACTTTTTCATGCTTTAGTTCTTCTCCCAAATTACCTTTGATCATAAGGAGTTCTACTTCCGGCTCATGGTTTGGGCCAGGAATGTATTTCCTTAGCTGAGCTACGTGAAATACATTGTGGATTCTTGACATGTTTGGTGGCAATGCTAGTCTATAACCTAATGGTCCAACTTTCTTTAGAATTTCGAATGATCCTATGTACCAAGGATTCCGTTTTCCTGTTTTACTGAATCGAACGACTCCTTTCATCAGTGAGACTCTTTGAAAGTCCACTACTTGTTTTACTTTAAAATATACTAGAATATTTTTTCCATTTAAGCATTCGGCCAAAAGTATACATGAATATATTTAAAGTACTTTTGAACCATTTAAAATAAACCAACCAACTATTATTTAAAAATCCAAAAGAACGCATTTAAAACATAAAATCGTAAACGTCAACAAACCCCAACCTAACATTATTTCAGAAATAAACTTCACTCTAACATCCTCTCAAAACCTCTCAAAAGCATCATACGTCATAAAATTTTTAAAGTAGCTTAAATCTTAAAAAAAATTTGCAAAAAACTAGCGACGGTCCTCGGGTTGTGTGCATCTTCTGTCCAGCAAGATCAACCATCAAGACCTCCATTATTATCAAGCTCACCTGCATTGATCACACCTAGTGAGTCTATTGACTGAGCAAACCTTAACCATGATAGCAAGTAATACATATACATTCACAAGCAACAGTGAAAATAGTTTAATAAAATGGCTTTTCATGAGCATAAACTTTACCATTTTTCTTTCAAAATATGATATCATATTTTCTTTCATTATATACATATATGTTTATCTTTTTTATTGAATTCAGATCTTCAATTGTGACTTTCGTATTTGCTGAAGGTCGGTGGATCCATCTACGTATTACCACGGTACTGGGCGACGGGGACATCTGTAGTATCCCGACCTTTTGTCATGTTTTAGTTTATGGTGTGATTCATGATTTATTGTGATAAGGTATGGTTATAGATATTTTAATGTTCATGGTGTTTATGTTTATTGGAGATGTTTATTGGAGATGATTATTTATGGTTGTTTATGGTTATGGTTTATGATTATTGTTTTGAGTTATGTTTATGTTGTTGTTGGTTATGGAAATGAATAATTTTTGCTGATGGTTGTGTTGGAAGAATTGAGAATGTATTGGGATGTTAGTCTTATTGGTATTGAATGGTCTTGGTAAAGATTGGATTCATGGTGTTTTGGAAGGCTTGTTGGGTGCAGGGGGCAGCGCTGCCTGTGCGTGCAGGCAGCGCCCACCGTCGTAGCTGAGGTGCTGCGGCGCCAATCAAGTGGCGCCGCGACGCTAGTTGTGCTAGAATTGTGTTTCTAAAACACGTTTTTGGTAGTTTTGAAGGCTTATAACATAATTCTAGAGGCTTCTTCACTCATTCAACTTCTTTCTTCTCCTTTGATCGATTTAAGCTCCTCTCCTTCAAAGATTTTCTTTCTTTCATTTCTCTACTCCAATTGCAAGGATTATAGTTGATTTTTGGTGTCTCCTCTTTTAGACTTCAAGCTACAAGGTAAGGGTTATATTATTCTTGTAGTTAGAAGGGTTTGAAGGGATGATGGGTTAAGTTAAATTGTTGATTCCTTGGATTAATGGTTATGATTTATGGATATTATTGTGATTATTGTTGTAGGAATCATTCAAAGAACATCGTAGCAATCAAAGTGATTGTGGATTGTAAGTAGAAGCTTCTCTTTTATACTCACATGATATTTATATGTATACAAGCCATGTTTATTGTTAACTAGCTCCTTCCATTGGTATATACTTGATATATATTGTTATATATTCATTGTCCAAAGCTTATAATAGAATTCATTGACAAAGGAGCTAGTATTTAATTGTTCCTATCAAGTGTTTGTGAAAATGCTTCAATGAATTTTCCTACGATTAAAGCAAAGGAATGATAGTAATTCATGCATGTCATTGGCCAATCACATGATTATGAGTATCTCTCACAGTTTTGATATATTTATATATCAAAGAGATACTATCCACAGGTCACAGGTCACAGAACTATCATTTCCTTTCCTTTAATACATGTCATGAAATACCATCTATATTACTTTGTTATCTATTGTTCATTGAAGATGGTATTATTCATTGTTTATTGCCATTGATTCATTGTTCATTACCATCGCTATAGCCATGTTTCAAGCCAAGCCTGTGAATATGTATTTGTTATGTACACCTTTTTGCTTACTGAGTTTTATCTCATTCTAGTTAATGTCATGTGATGCAGGTGATAAAAAAGATTGAAGCTGATTGTCCGAGGCAGGAGAATTCGTGTAAAAGGCAATGGGAAAGATTTTGTTTGTTCATGTCACTTTTATTTTTTATTATGATGAACATGAGAAGTTTAATTAATCATGTATTTTGCTAAAATGAATTATGGGGTGAATGAGGTTGAGTTTTGGTTTTCTTTTGGATAATACAAAAGTTAATGTTTATGTAAACTAAATTCGAAAATTTTATTATTTAAAATGGGATTTTGTCTTTCCCTTTCAAATGTTAATGCTTCCTCGTATGTTTTTCCTTTTAAATTTAAATGTCATGAGAGGGGGTTGTTTAAACATCAGCGACACTCTCACCCGTCAACTGAGCATTGGCCTTACATATCATCGTATCATCGTATTAGTCACAATAAATTCTCCTCTTTCAACTTTTAATATTTCCATCACTTAAAAAATTTTATGTACATATAAATCATTGTTCTTTTAAATTAAGCATGCAACATGTCTTTTAGCATAAACTTTTCACCATAAAATTCCATAAACATTTAAAATAAACGTTTTAACATTTATTACAGCATTCAGGGCACTGTCAGTACGTCTAACATTTTTGAGGTGTAAAATGACCTTTTTGCCCCTGAAACCCTAAAATCCCAACTTTGTCCTTAAACCTTAAAACGACGACCCAAATAATTCCAAACTTAACATATCACCTTAAAATACGCCTATAAATATTTCTTAGACGTAAAATTTAGCATCTTGATTAATTCTTTAATTCTTTTTTAAACTTAGACGTACATCCCATTTTTGACTCGTATGGACTCGAAACTTAACCAAACTTTCCCAAACATGAACCAAAGCTTATTAACACCTAACTAAACCATATACAACCAACCGGCTGCTGAATTTTCCTTGCCCTGACTTGAAAACCCTAGCCATCTACCCATGTAACCCTCGGCCCTAACCCTTATCCATCACGACCAGCCCCTAGTTGACCACCCTAGGACCATAATGGACCCCTATGGACCCTACTGGACCGAGCTTGAGAAGTCTAAAACCCACAGCCCCTCAAACCCCTCCCAAGGCATGCGCAGCTCCCCCTTTCCTCGCGCTATCACCTAACCCTTCGAACTAGCATCATGCAGCCCCCCTTAAACCATCCTACAGCCCCTTTAGGTCTCATGGTCACACCCTAACATCATCTAGCAGCCGAGGCCATCAAGGACTCCTAGCCGAAGAGCCCTTGCCCACAAGGACTCTATTTTCGTACCTCATGCTACCTGTTATGTCCAGCCCTTGATCGTACCCTTATGGACTTTAAAACCCTTGGAAACACGTCCCTTATAAAGCTCCTACCATGGCAGCCCCTTGGCGCAATATTAATATGAGTTTCGGATCATAAAATCATGAGTTTTTTTATATAGCAAGGCTATAAAACGAAAATAATCACAAGGCAACATATTTTTCATGCAAATATACATCAAACACATAATATGATGTGAGAGACGAGAAAAAGGAGATTAATGCGTGCCTTTGTGATTATTACGCACGAAAATAACTTGGCGATGCGATGACGTCGACGAAGAGAAGACCCTATGCTGAATTTTCTTCAAAATCGTGACCTTTCCTTTCAATATTTCTCGTGTGTGTGTGTGTCTTGCTGCTAGGAAGAGTCCTAGTGCGTTTGAGGGTGAGGGGCGTGAGGTATGGGGTTGAAGGGTAAGGTTTAGGGACTCTTATTTTAATTAAACACATGTTATAAGCTTAGGCCCATTAACCAAGTATAATTAGCCCATTAAGTAATATTTAAAATATTTTGTTAAGGAAAATTTGTGAAAATAATAGCCGAGTTATCAAAAAGTCGCTATTTTTCTCAAAAATCGATTCCGGTTTAAAATACGACTCGTCATATAAAAACATCTCAAAACACCTCTTTTTCGAAAATTCCATTTAAAATATACCACACATTAATCCATTAAAAATAATTAGTTAATAAAAATATTTTCCTTTATATCGTCCCTAGTCTCCGTTCCTCGATCGCGTCTCGAATAACCTTTAAAATATAGTTTTATGCAGTCTAAAAGAAAAACCTTTTTTAAACATGTGATCATGCGCATCATAATTAATTCATGCCATTAAAACAATTTAATTAGTCATTTTCTGTTTTCCATAGATTTGCGTGTAGTTGTATTACGTTATCGTATTTTTGGACCTTAAACCCTTATATAAGCTTTTTCATCAACTGTGAATTCCACGGGCCTCCTTTTAAGATCCGCGCAACTCTTTTGCCAATTTGTGCAGCCTTGAATCTGTCTTTGATGGTGGTCACTTTGCCTATTTGTTGGAAACGAAATTCAGGCGTTTGACAAAATATGAAATTCTGGAGTTTGACAAACTAATCAACCAACGGATACGCGCAATTATACTCAGCAACTGAACTTAACAACTGAAATCAGCAGATCTAATAAAGAAAACTGATCAGTTGTTGGCGTTTGACGAAATATGAACCAAACTCTAAATTCTGAAGTTTGACAAACTGATCAACCAACTGTTACGCGCAATTATATTCAGCAAACTGGACTTAACAATTGAAATCAGCAGATCTAAACTGATCAGTTGGAAACCGATCAGTTGATATATTCAGCCGTATGCTTCCTTCAATTAAACATGTCTCGGAAAAGAACATTCAACTGACAAAGAGACATAGCAGATTGCAACTGAATATGAAACGCCGCACTTCAATCAATACAGCTTAGAACAACGCATTTCGGCTAAAGCAATTAAGACGCCGCATTACAATAAATGAAGCAAACAATGCCCAAGGAATGATGAAGTGGCAATCAACGGAAACAAAGATTCAAACATATCTCAAGTTACCGTTGGAAGGGAAGCTTATAAATATGATAGAAGAACAGCTAAAGAAAAAATACAGATCACTCTATTAAAAGCTTGCTGTTTCTCAGTCAAAATCTCAGCTCACCCTTACTTGATTTATTCGTAGCAGTCAAGGCTACAATCTGAGCTCACTAACACTTTGTAATAATCGTTAAATTCGATAGTGTTAAGATCAGTTACGCACTGAGGATATCTTGTAATACTAAGAGTTTCAGTTTTTGGCAGTGATAAGTCCAAACTGAAGTGGGTCAGTACAAATCTTGTATTCGATCAAAGTCTTTTAGTGGAAATCCTATCCTTGAGATAGAAGGGGTGACGTGACGTAGGAGTAATTGAAATCTCCGAACATCCAGAAACAATCCTTGTGTATTTTATTTCAGTTTTGTATTCTATCTTTCAGTCAGTAAATTTTCGCAACTACTTCAGTTTAACTGATTGTCATTGACCAACAAGATTCCGAGATTCAGTTTCTCACCAAACTGAACTCAAAACTCGAAAAGATCAGTTTTAATTGTGAGTGTTTATTCAACCCCCCCTTCTAAACACTCTTGTTACGTTAATCGATCCTATCAAATGGTATCAGAGCGGTTGAATCTTGTTCTTGAATACTTTTGATCTATAAAACTTGCTATCATGACTTCATTCAACAAAATTCCTATGTTCTCCAGAGAAGAATTTGATGATTGGAAAATCAGAATGCATGCTCATTTAGCTGCACAAGATGATGATATGTGGTATGTCATAACTGATGGACCCATAAAGATTCTGAAAACAAATACAGCAGTTGCTATAACAGAAAGGGCACCACAAAGAATAGAAAAGACAGAGATGAATGGACAACTGAAGATAAAAGAAAAGCAAATCTTGATAATGTGGCTAAAGACATTCTGTACAAAACGCTGGACAAAGTAACCTTTAGCAAAATAAAGATGTGTAAGTCAGCCAAAGAAATTTGGGAAAAACTGATCCAGCTGTGCGAAGGAAATGATCAAACCAAAGAACATAAACTCTCTGTTGCTGTTCAAAAGTTTGACAATATCAAAATGAAAGCAGGAGAATCAATGCACGAGTATGATGAAAGAGTAAGCAGTATCATCAATGAGTTCAATTCACTTGGAAACGTGTATACCAACAAAGAGATTGCACTGAAGGTAATGAGAGATCTTCCCAAGGAATGGGATGTCAAGACCATGGCTATGAGGGAGTCCAAAGATCTGAACCAAATTGAACTTCATGATCTGTTTGTTGATTTAAAGGCTTATGAATTTGAGCTGCAGACCAGAGAAAGAGAACCATCTACCCCTGGAGCCACAACTGCTCTAGCTGCTGTCAGAACTGAACCAATCAGTTCAGTCAAGAAATCTGCTGATCAGTTGAGCAGTGATGCTATGTCACTGTTCATCAAAAAATTTGGAAGATTTATGAGAAAGAATCAAGGAAACTTCCAGAAGCCATACCAAAGGAACAACTCCAAAGATGAATCAAATGCCTGCTACAACTGTGGCAAATCAGGTCACTTTATGACTGATTGTCCTAAACCCAAGAAAGACAGTCTAGGTTCAACTGATAGAAAAAAGAAATCATATGAGCACAAAAGAAGACCCAAGGAAGATAAGTAGTCCTTTAGAAAGAAACATGAGGTACTCTTAGCTGAAAAAAACAAATCAAAATGGGCAGAAACTGACAGTGAGGAGTCAGAACCTGAAAGCTCATGCTGCTCTAGTGATGATGAGGAAGTCAAGTGCTTAATAGCTAATGATGCAGAAGAAGAATCATCTAGCCAACAGGTATTTGATTTCAGCTCAACTGATTTCACACGAGAAGAACTCATTCTAACACTACATGACATGGTAAATGAGTATCAAAAGCTTGCATCATCATTTGAAAAAGTCAAAGCAAAGCAAACTGATCCCACAGACAATAAAACCAAAACTGATGAATCAGTTGATGGGTTGAGTCTAAAAAGGGAAATTGCTAAGTTAAAAGCAGAGAGAAACAAAAATCAGTCATTAATCCAGAAATTTATTCTTGAAAACTCAAAACAGACTGAGCTCATTCAGTCTAGGAACAAGTCATCCACTGCACTGAATGAGATGCAGATTCACTAAAATCAGTTTCTGATAAAACTGGTTTAGGGTTCAACACTGAAGAAGAAATATATTCAAATGATACTCAACCAAAGTCAAAAATAGACAAAGGGAAATACATTCATTTTGTCAAAACAGCAGTGATACAAGAACAAATTGAGCCCAGTAAACTGATTGAGCAACCTACTGAGAATATGAACAAGGCTAGAAGATATGGGATTGATTATAGTCAAAAATTCTCAACTGATTCACAAAGTCAGTAATCAAAGAGGTCTCACAAGAATTATTCGAATAGCTATTTCAATTACTATAACTGCAAGCCAGTTCAGAAGAGATATAGACTGAACAATCGGTTGAATAAAGCTAAAACAAACATTGTATCATCTGTACACTACACACCGAGCACACAAAAGACGAGAAAAACCATTTGGAATACAGCTACTGGAAAGTCTGTTAGACTAATCCAAGTGTGGATTCCTAAGGGACTAATCAGTTCAGGACCCAAATAGATATGGGTACCAAGTTATATTATATGTGTGATTACAGGTAATAGGTACAAACAAGAACTCAATATGGTATTTGGACAGTGGTTGTCGCAACATATGACAGGAGATGCAAGTGCATTATCCCAACTGATCAAATACAGTGGCCCAAACATCAGTTTCGGGGACAATTCCAAAGGTAAAACTGTGGGTAAGGGTAAGCATATCCATGGTAACTTTACTTTTAAAGATGTTTTATTAGTAGAAAACCTGAAGTATAACTTGATTAGCATCAATCAGTTATGCGACAGTGGATTCTCAGTACATTTTGAAAAAAACTTATGTTTAGTCAAAATTTCAACTGATGAAATCATACCAACTGGCAAACGTTGTGGAAACACATATAAAGTCAGTTGGAATGATCAAACTTATGCACCAGTTTGTTTTATTACTTCTAAATCATCTAAAAACTGGTTGTGGCATAAAAAACTAAATCATTTAAACTTTAAATCCATTGCCTATCTGAGTAAACATGAACTTGTAACTGGTTTGCCCAAAGTAGATTTTTCAAAAGAAAAACTTTGCTCAGCATGCCAATATGGTAAACAAGTACGATCCTCTTTTAAAAACAAGGAATGTAAATCTTCATCCCGATGCTTAGAACTGTTGCACATTGATCTCTTTGGTCCTATACCAGTCATGAGCTTAGGAAGAATGAAATACACCTTGGGAGTCGTAGATGATTTTTCAAGATTTACTTGGGTTATTTTTCTCAAATCTAAAGACAATAATGCTTCGCAACTAATAAAGCTCTTCAAAAGACTTTTAAAAGAAAAATCAGTTGGAATTGATCGAATCAGATTTGATCGAGGAACTGAATTCATCAATCAAACTCTTTCAAATTTTCTAGAAAATGCTGGAATTAAGCATGAGCTCTCAGCAGCCAGAACTCCTCAGCAAAATGGTGTAGCTGAGAGAAGAAATCGGACTCTTAAAGAAGCTGACAGAACAATGCTTGCTGATTCTGGTATTTCTCAAAGATTTTGGGCAGAGGCAGTAAACACTTCGTGTTATACTCAGAACAGATCAATGATTAATAAGAATCATATGAAAACACCATATGAGATCTGGCATGGAAAAAAAAGTATAATTACTTATTTCAAAATATTCGACTGCAGATGTTTTATTCTTGATAATGGTAAAAATTATTTAAAAGCGTTTGATGCTAAATCTGTAGAAGGAATATTTCTTGGATACTCATCAATTAGTATAGCCTATGGAGTCTTCAACAAGAAAACCCTAAATGTTGAAGTATCTGCTCATGTTGATTTCGATGAAACTGAACTAACTAATAAGCCAACTGATCAAGTTGAGCTAGTTGTTCGACTTACAGATATCAGTTTGGAAGATGATGACAAAAATTAAAGTCATGGCTATCAAAACATACTTTAAACACCTGAACCAGAAGTACCTGTACAATGTCTGGAACTTAGTTCCAAGACCAATTTCAAAAACTATTATAGGTACAAAATGAGTATACAGAAATAAACTGAACGAGGATGGTTCAGTTGTACGCAACAAAGCAAGATTAGTGGCACAAGGATATAGGCAAGAAGAAGGAATTGACTATGATGAGACGTATGCTCCAGTTGCAAGACTGGAATCAATCAGAATTTTTCTTGCTTATGCATCATACAAGAAATTCAAGGTATATCAGATGGATGTAAAGAGTGCATTTCTGAACGGTCAACTACAAGAGGAAGTATATGTTGAACAACCCCCAGGTTTTATAAATCACAACTTTCCTGATCATGTATATCATTTGAACAAAGCCTTATATGGCCTTAAACAAGCTCCCAGAGCTTGGTACAAACTCTCTCAAAATTTCTAACTGATCATGATTTTTCTGTTGGATCAGTTGATAAGACCTTGTTCAAATTTGCTAAGAATGATCACATTTTATTAGTTCAAATTTATGTTGATGATATCATATTTGGGTCAACTAACCCCAAATTATGCGAAAAGTTTGCTAAGCTAATGCAGGATAAGTTTGAAATGAGCATGATGGGCGAACTGAAATTCTTTCTTGGACTGCAAGTGAAGCAACTGGAGACTGGTATATTCATCAGTCAGACTAAATATACAAAGGAGCTGCTGAAGAAATTTGGCATGGAATCATGTTCAGCTACAAATACTCTCATGAGCTCATCAGTAAAATTGGACACAGATCAAGGGAGAATATCAGTTGAAGCGACATTATATCGAGGTTTAATAGGTTCAT
>NC_133310.1:8506369-8517069 GCF_012295235.1 Primulina huaijiensis | reverse complement strand
TCAAGGACCAAGCATATAGATGTCAGGCACCACTTCATTAGAGATAATGCTTTGAAGAAGGACATCAGACTGGAGTACATTTCAACTGAGCAACAAGCAGCTGACATCTTCACCAAACCAATACCCGAGACTAAGTTTTCTTACTTTCGCAATATTCTTGGTTTAATTGACTTGTCTTAAAATTATTATTAATGTTGTTTTACTAATAAAATTATTTGCAGAAAATCAGAACACAACAACAAATTGGAAATGATACTTTATTAAGAATAAAATCGATTCCACATTACAGAAGATAACTTAGAACCAACTGAATCTTGCCATTCTGTAATCCAATTATTCAACTCATAAATTCGGATTCTAGAAAATGATTCAGTTGTAGAAATCTTCTCAATTACATGTCATTCCTTCCATAACATTGCATGTAACAGAACATTGTCATCAACCAGGTTTGTAACATGCCTGACTTCAAAACGATCAATGTATTCTCTTGCTGTTGTTTCTTGAGCACGAAAAAGAGCAGCATCACTATTACTTATCCTCTGCAAATCATGAATTTTGAACCATGTTGACATCACTTTCGTCAAGACATATTCCTCCATCGTTTTCTTCAACTCTTCTAAATAAGGACTTAATTGTTCGGTAACTTGAATATGCGTACTGCTGCATGCATCAGAATTACTTGAATCCGACATATTGAACTGTTATTATCTCACATTTTATCTCTATCGTCCTTTTTATAGACATATGGCATTAAATGTTGAAGAAGTAAAGCGTCTCGAATCAACCGAAGCGTTTTTCTCATTTACCCAGGCTTCTTATATTAACTGATATCAGTTTGTCATTTATTACTTAATGCTTAACTGATTTCAGTTCATAGTCAACTGATAGAAGTTAATCTTTCATCAGTTCATCTGTTTAAAGTTCGGAATTCATATATATATAACAACTGATGAAGTTTATCATTTGCAGGAAAGAGAAAAACAAAGTCAAGCTCATATAAATACTTTATTCAACCATAAATGTTTGCACGGATTACATCATCATATTTTTCCTCTACAACAATTATCCACGTTTTCAACCAAGCAGATAAAGGTACGGTAGATGTCTTGTCAAAGCCCTGAGAACCAGCTATGCGCTTAAAGATTTTCAGCTCCTTTCGAAGCATTAGCTGATAGAGATGACCATCCTTAAAGACGTCCACCCACACAGCTATGTTCAAGTGCTCCCGCAATTTTTTCATCGCTGCCACAAGTTCTGGAGTGGTAGCCTCCCCAGTATTGTACAGGAACTCAAGCTTCTGTAACTTTTCCCAGTAGTGAAGACTCTTATAGAAGACCTCATCTTCTATAACTGCCTTCCTGGCCTCCAGAGCAAACGACGAAGCACTCGAGCTACTCGTATCTGCCATTCTTTTTGTCTTGAATATTTTCACCAATAGAACTGAAACTAATCGTGTTACTTCTGTTTATAGCCGAAAGTCATGGAAGCTGAAGGGCCGTCAATGTTTTAGCAAACGATAATCTTTCTGACCCTTAAATTTATTTTATATCGTCACTTTAATTATTCTATGCACCGATTAAGGGGGAATATCAGTTTTTCAAAATGTTAACTGAGAGGACAATTGTTTGTGAATTCTCAACTGAAATGAATCAGTCTCCCAACTGATTGCTCAGCTGGATATTTTACAAATCTTCTCGTATAAGTTAACAAATTAAAAAAACTTATTATATTCCAAATCAACTAACGTGACTGCAATTTCATAATGTGGCCTATTTTAAACCGCTTGCTTTTTGCACACACGCTTACAGCACACGTACACATATTTTTATTCGAATTTTTTTTGGACTGACATGTGTCCCGAATTTGAACAGTCTTGAACAAATGTACTATGCCCGCCTCAATTCAGTTTTCTTTCTTACGCATACAATCAGTTCCTAAGAGCATACTAATTCCCAAGCTTATCTTTTACGAATTTCAGATCAGTTTACTTTTCGAAATGGCGAATCAAATCCCAGCTCACATGTTGAACGCTATGGCCATTGATTTTGACTCAGTTTTATCAGTTCAAGAAGCTGATGTCAAGAATGTTTTTCTGAAGATTGAATCGGCTGGTCTCAGGATGTTTTTGGGACAATCTTCGCTGGAGATCTACCCCAAGGAAGTAAATGAATTCTATATGAAGGGGTTTGTCACTACTGATGGAAGTATCTCTGTAACTGTCAATAGTCAGCAGTTGATCCTATCTGAAGAGACCTTCGGAGAAATTTTCTCGTTGCCAACTGATGGGTACGTCAGCTTCTCTGAAGTCAAAACATCTGACATTGAAGAAATGCAATCCTTGCTGTCTGCTGATGGGCAGAAAATTAAAGTTTCCGATCCTAAGAAGGAACTAAAGCATGAGGTTCAGTTATTAGCCGACATCCTGGCGAAGGGCATATTGGCTAAAGCAGGCTCTTATGCTGCCCTTACTCTTGAGAAATTCCAAGTGATGCCCATCATCATGGGAGAAAAGAAAGCTAACTGGAGGCACATTATCTTCAATATTCTAAGGAATATGCTTCAATCTACCAAACAATCAAGAGGCTTTGCCATTCCAATCAGTTATCTTCTGAAACTAAAGGGATTGGTAGCTGACAATACTCGAAAATCCTCAAAGTTCAAGGTCTTCACTGCCAAGAACATCTTGCCACCAAAAACCAAACAGGAGGTTGGGACGCAACCACCTGCTCCAACACCATTCAAGAAGGCCAAAACTTTGGCCGAACTGAAGACTGCAAAACGAAAACTGATTATCAGAGAATCGGATTCGGAGAAAACTCCTTCTCCTAAGCTTGTCAAGAGACCGAGGACGAAAAGAACTAAACCAATAACAGCGGTGAAATTTATTCCAACTGAGAGCTTGACTCAATCAGCTGCTCAACAGTCTATTCAGTCTATACCTTTGCAGGTTGTTCCACCTGATGATTCAGTTGCTGAAGAAGAGGCACCCGCTAAAGTAAGAGCTCCCTTGACTCATATAAATCGCCCTACCATTTTGCCTCGGGCCAGATCTAAAGGCGTTATATTGAGGGAAACAGTGGACACTACTCATTCTGGTCTGGATATTCCTCGCATTCTCACAAATGACAAAGGAAAAGGCAATCTAGTTGAAGAGCCAAGGCCATCTAATGCCATCCAAACTCACATTGACCCGGTTTGGGAACAGGTCAATGCATTTGTTACAGCGAAACTGAAATCTTTTGTTAGTTGGAAGAAGTTCAGAACTGAGATTTTTGCCAAAGAGCTGAAGCGCAAATCCCAACTGAAAAAGTTTATTAAACTTGAAGAGATTGTGCTGAAAATAGTCAAATCTGCTACGATTGCTCAAGCATTGGAGAGGCAAAAATATTTCTTTGATCAGATTCGAGTCAAAAAGCTGACTAAAATGGTTGAAGAGCTGAAATCCAACTACAATCCCGTAGGTCCAACTGCCTATTATGATAGAGCTGTGTTCACCCAACTGGACACAGATCTTAGTGTGCTACAAATGGAAATCAGATTTTGGGAACAGGATCAGGAATTGGTTCTCCCTAAAAAATCCTCCCGTTCAAAAGCAAAAGAAGATACACTCTCCTCCCAGCAGAAAGAGCTATGTCCACAATCAGCTGCTGAAAAGCCTGTTCAGGATGTGCCACAATCATCTGCTGTAGAACATCAGATGTACTATGAAGCAGAGCTGACTTTTGCCAACATTGATAAAATCATTCAAGCAGTGGCGAAATAATCTCTTATGAGTGAACCCATCTCTGAAGAAGTTGATAACTCAACTGATCAAATCGCTCAAGAGGTTCCTATCTCAACAGAAGTACCAGTTCAGTCTGATGTTGCTGAAATAGAAGATCAAACAGTGGTGGCTAGCCCATCACCAAATCAACAGTTTGCTGAAAAATTTCCAACTGATGAGCCAGCTCAGATCACACCTGATTTTCAAGAAGATGCATCAGCTCATGATCAACAACTGAAAATCCTGCAGTATCTCCTATTCAGCAGGAAAATATCTCTGCTGATCATCATCAATCTTCACCTCATACAGTCCAAGTGGCAGTAACTGAAACAGATGTTCTAGCATAGACTGTTTCTGAAACGATGATATCTGATAAGACCATGGTGGTCTTTGATCAAGTCTCAACGGAACCAGGAACATCTTGTCAGTCTCCACCTCATTTTTATACAGATTTTGATAAAGTTCTGGAAGATATTAAGGAAATTCAGCAGAAAATGAATGAAATGATCAATCATGTATACAAGATCCAGCATACTCAATTAGAGCATTCTCTGAAACTAGAACACTCTGAAAAATTCAACTATCAGAAACTGACGACAATTCAAGATGCTTTAACATCTCTCTCTCGAACAGTGGATGATATACAGAAGAACAGAGGATTGGTTAAGAGTCTCTCAGTGACTCAAGACTCTATCAGCAAGAGAGTTGATGCTGTGGAGACACTTGTATCAAGAAAGATAGATGTACTTCAAATCGATCTAACCTTTGCTGTTGAAAACGTATCCAACTCTGTCAACTTTCTATCAACATATGTTCGAAGATTATCCTTGAAGATGGAGTTGTTTGACAAAAAAGGGGAAGAGATCAAAGAGATTCTAGAACAACAGAAGAAATCTTCTCGTTGAAGAAAAATCTCTACAAGTCTATCTATCTTGTCTACAAGTCTATCTATCTTGTATTTGTGTAGATTATTATTCAACTGATCAAGATCAACCTCTTATTTTATCTACAATGTTTTCAGATGATCAGTTATTATTCACTTAGTTTTGTCAAACACCATAAAGGGGCAAATTGTTGGAAACGAAATTTCGGCGTTTGACAAAATATGAAATTCTGGAGTTTGACAAACTGATCAACCAACTGATACGCGCAATTATACTCAGCAACTGGACTTAACAACTGAAATCAGCAGATCTAATAAAGAAAACTGATCAGTTGTTGGCGTTTGACAAAATATGAACCAAACTCTAAATTCTGAAGTTTGACAAACTGATCAACCAACTGATACGCGCAATTATATTCAGCAAACTAGACTTAACAACTGAAATCAGCTGATCTAAACTGATCATTTGGAAACAGATCAGTTGATATATTCAGCCGTATGCTTCCTTCAATTAAACATGTCTCGGGAAAGAACATTCAACTGACAAAGAGACATAGCAGATTGCAACTGAATATGAAACGCCGCACTTCAATCAATACAGCTTAGAACAATGCATTTCGGCTAAAGCAATTAAGACGCCGCATTACAATAAATGAAGCAAACAATGCCCAAGGAATGATGAAGTGGCAATCAACGGAAACAAAGATTCAAACATATCTCAAGTTACCGTTGGAAGGGAAGCTTATAAATATGATAGAAGAACAGCTGAAGAAAAAATACAGATCACTCTATTAAAAGCTTGCTGTTTCTCAGTCAAAATCTCAGCTCACCCTTACTTGATTTATTCGTAGCAGTCAAGGCTACAATCTGAGCTCACTAGCACTTTGTAATAATCGTTAAATTCGATAGTGTTAAGATCAGTTACGCACTGAGGATATCTTGTAATACTAAGAGTTTCAGTTTTTGGCAGTGATAAGTCCAAACTGAAGTGGGTCAGTACAAATCTTGTATTCGATCAAAGTCTTTTAGTGGAAATCCTATCCTTGAGATAGAAGGGGTGACGTGACGTAGGAGTAATTGAAATCTCCGAACATCCAGAAACAATCCTTGTGTATTTTATTTCAGTTTTGTATTCTATCTTTCAGTCAGTAAATTTTCGCAACTACTTCAGTTTAACTGATTGTCATTGACCAACAAGATTCCGAGATTCAGTTTCTCACCAAACTGAACTCAAAACTCGAAAAGATCAGTTTTAATTGTGAGTGTTTATTCAACCCCCCCTTCTAAACACTCTTGTTACGTTAATCGATCCTATCACTATTGTCCCTTAGATTAGCTCTAGCCTAGTTATGGCTTTCTCCCCTACTTCGTCTCAGTGCATTGGCGATCGAAACTTTCTTCTATACAAAGCTTTATATGGAGCCATTCCGATACTGCTATGATAACTTTCATCGTAAGTGAACTCTATCAAAGGTAGATGTTCACTCCAATAACTACATAAGTCTAGGGCACAAGCCCTCATCATATCTTTTAGTGTTTGAATTGTTCTATCTTTTTGGCCCTTATTTTGAGGGTGATAAGCCGTACTAAGAGTAACTTTCATTTCCATGGCTCCTTGAAAGCTCTTCCAAAAGCATGAGACAAATCTCGGATCTCTGTCGAACAAGATGCTGGCCGGAACTCCGTGTAATCATATAGTATTCAACAGTGAAAAGTCCATAATAAAAATCCATTTCATGATCTTAAAAAGTCGTATGCATAATCATGACCTGTCGAAGCATAAACATGTTCATAACATATCTCAACGTATACTTGTTTGTTTTCTTAATTTGAATTATGTTCATTATTTGTGACTTTCGTATAATCGTATTAGGCGATGGATCCATCTACGTATAACTGTGGTACCCGACGACGGGGACATCAGCGACAATATTACCCATCCACTAAGCTTTGGCCTTACACTTCATCATATTATCGTGTCATCGTATTAGTCACAACCAACTCCCGTCCTTCAAAACATGTCATCATATTCATCACTTATAAAATAATGCGTATACGTAAATTTTTTTCCTTCAAATCAAACATGCAACGTATTTTCATATTTACATAAAAAGTCATATTCATGATAACATAAACATTTAAAACATGTGAAATCGTGCTTAAGGCGCTGCCAAGACTTCTAACTCTATCCGGGTGAAAAATGACCATTTTGCCCCTGGAAACCCTAATTGACCATTTTACCCCTGGGCCTCAAAAATTCAACCCGAATCTTACCAAACTCCTTAAAACACCTCAAAACATATTAATAGGCATTTCTTAGACGTCAACTCGAGTCCGTTACAAAATTTATATGATTCGTTTTAAAACTTGGATCGGAGTCCTGGTTTTAACCCGAAAGTTAACCAAATTTTCACCATAACTTAATAATACTTAACCATACCCCTTACAACTAATTTCATACCATTTAGAACCCTCGAAATCCCTCTGATTCTTTCTGAAATTTCCTGCACCAAGGATAACCGAAACCCTAGTGTACCTCGGGCTCTAAATATTCGATCCTATCACAAGACCAAGCGGACTAGCACCTAACCACCCATACTGGAATCAAGACCGGATCCATGATGCCCTCCTGGACCAACCCCAACTAACCATTCTGCCCATGCAACCAGCCCCGTGCGTTACACCCGAAACCAAGACCACAACCTAACCTAGTCGCCATTCCTTGTTCTACGGTTGGCTACACAAGCGTGACCAGCAGTTGGTGAGCCCTTCCAGGCCACGTCTCAGACCCCTTAGGGTGTAAGGTCCAGGAAATTTAAATTTACGTAACCTGAATGCATGCAATCTAGGGTTTTATTTAAAGATGTGTTTATTGATTTTTATGCATTTAATGCATAATTATTGCATGATAGGATTCATTTCACGATATTTTTAAAAGTTCATGTATTAGGATCTCTAGATGCATTTCGAGCTCGGTCGAGGAACGGAGACGAGGGATTATCAGGAAAATTATTTTTATTACATGTTTAATTTTTTATTTATTATTTTGAGGTGTTTTTAAGGGTGTTTTCTAAAAATGGGCCTTGGTGAGTATTTTTACTCGCTGGATCGTACTTTTTATCGGTACGTAAATTTTAACGATTTGCAGAACTTTTGAGGGTTCGGGCGATATTTTCAAAAACGTACCTAAACGAAATATTTTCGAGAATGTGTTTGGGATTGTTGGGTTTGTTTTATTGCTAAATGGGAACCATTTTTATTTACATCTAAGGACCATTAGTGCACTAGCATCCTACTTAAACGTAATTACCTAAACCCTAACCCTATTTTAAACACATTGGCCCCCCTCCCCTCACTTAGCAGCCTCCCTCACGTCACTTCAGCAGCAAAAATACAGTAGCACCTTGCTGCATTTCGGCCCCTCCATTTTTCTTTCAAGAAAAGTTCGTTTCCGCTCCTCTGGTGCCGCCCCGACGAGCATTTCTCCTAGTTTTCGAGCATCTAATCATCAAGGCACGCCATGTATATTTATTTTTACATCATTCACGCTATATACTTGTTGTTATGTGTGCTTTATATGTATATATCTCGTTCCCTGTATGTATCACGGTTGTGGCTTCGGTTTCTTGGCTCACGCATGCATTTTATTTGCAACTCACGTTTTTTTTTGTTGTGTCAGTGCAAGGGGCTGTCGGCTGCTGTTATTTAGGGGCTGAAGCACATCAATGATTAAGGGAAATTAGGCAGGAGTCGTGGCTTAATCGAGTGGGAATTGTGTATGATGCATAGGCCGAAGGTGAGGCTTGTTCGATGGGATCGGGTGTGCTTCTTGGGTGACTAGTGAGTTCAGGTGCTTCACGGCTTGCATGGAGCTGTGGTCGTTGTTTCAGTAGGTCCATAGGGATCCTAGGGTGTTCTAGGTGAGATTGGTTAGTGGCTGGTCCCATTGACTAAAGGCTAGGATCGATGGTATGGGAAAGGGGCTGCTAGGGTTTCGAGTTGCGACACGCAGAAATTTTCCATCAACATACGGGGTATGGTCGAGAGGTTTAGGGGTCTGGTCTTGTGGGTTTTAAGGCTGTAAAGGTGTTTATAAAGTTTGGTAAAAAGTTGGGAGAAATTTGGTTAAGTTTCGGTTCGATTCGGGTTAAAACCGGGACTACAGTCCAAGTTTTAAAAACGAGTCGATTAAGTTTTGAAATGAGCTCGAGTTTACGTCTAAGAAATACTTTTAAAAATGTCTTGGGATGTTTTAAGGAGTTTGGTAAACTTCAGGTCGAAATTTAGAGGTCTAGGGGAAAAACTGTCATTTTGGGTTTCGAGGGGCAAAATGATCATTTTGCACCCGAGATGAATTGTTGTTCCTGACAGCGCCCCGAGCACAAATTTATCATTCTTTTAAATGTTTATGCATCATGAATATTATTTTTATGAAATTATGAAAATTACGTTGTGTGCTTGATTTAAATAAAATTTACGTATATGCATGATTTTGTTAAGTGATGAAAATGATGATGCTTTGAAGGATGGGAATTAGTTGTGACTAACGATGTATATGTAAATGATAATGATGAGGCCTTGGCACAGTGGATGGGTAATATTGTTGCTGATGTCCGACAGCCGCCGGGTACCACGGTTATATGTAAATGGATCCATCGATTAATGATGAAACAATAAAGCTGATACGAAAGTCACAACTAATGAACTGAATTCAATTAAAGTAAATGTATAAGTATATGATGTTAAGGTGAGCGGTTTGACACGTTATGATTTCATACGACACGTTTACGTTTATGCTTTTAAGCTTATGAAATGTAGGTTGATTACAGTATTTTTCACTGCTGTGTGCTATGTCTATGTATTTGCTATTATTCGGTACAAGTGTGTTGAGTCTTTAGACTTATTAGGTGTGTGTGATGCAGGTGAGCACTTAGATGAGGAGACTGGAGGTGCCGAACTCTGAGTAGGCAGAGTTGGATGTGCGCACACGACTCGATGACCACACTTTTCCGCACATCATGATTTTATGAGCCTTGAGTACACATGATCAGTTTTTTACGTTTTTACGATATGCTGTTGACTTTCAGAATTTTACTCGTTTTATTTTTATTTATTCATGATTGTGGATCGGGTTTGCAATATTTTTAAACTGCAACATTTTATCTGGTGATTGTTTGCGATTAATTTTAAATGGCAGATATTCAGTAGTGTTGCAAGCATGCAAAATATTCAAATGCTTCTTTTCGAAAATGTAAGCTTGTAAAAAAAAATTAGCAGCATTTTAAATTATTAGATGTCACATAGGGTCTGAACTGTGGCTCGATGTGGTTCCCTACAGCCGGCCCTCGCCCCCACGCTCGATCTAGCCGCAAACGTCGACATACAACCATATCTCCAATCGGTTTCCTCCTAGACTCGACCAGTTCGTGATTCCAGCCCCAATGACACCCTATCTCATGCCATGAACAACCCTATAACTACCAGCCATAGCAGCCCTTTACACCATAATCAAGAAACATGAGTTCTTAGTCAAAGATGCATATTTCATATCAAACTTTTGCAAAGATGATACTACATGATAGTTCAATTAAATTCTCATGAAAACACACACACCGACATATATGTAGTTATAAATATAAAAATTGTACATTAATTAAATGTTTTATAATATAATTATATAGTTTTTGTTTTATTAAATGTTTAAATATTATATGTTTTATAATAAATTGTATAAAATATAAGTTGTAGTGTAATTACAAGTTTTTACTATTTTTTACAGGTTTGATAAAACAAGAATAAACTTGGCGTTGCAAATGGGATTAAGATGATTCTTGGACCTGTAGAAAGTTGATTATAATATCTACAATATTGTTGACAAGCATGAGATAAAAATCCTCTCACAATTGGGATCAAATTAAGCAACAAATAAAGTTACCAAAGGAGTGGTATTTTTACCATGCTCTAGTATTTTCACCATATCTCTCAAATTACTTGGTCAAATGGTTTGAAAAAAATACCACAACTAGACAACTCAATTATCCACATGTTTCTTTT